>NC_091770.1:32056515-32359545 GCF_029378745.1 Bos indicus
ATTGGAGAAGGAAATGGCAACCCACTCCAGTGTTCTTGCCTGGAGAATCCCAGGGACAGGGGAGCCTGGTGGGCTGCCATCTATGGGGTCGCACAGAGTCAGACACCACTGAAGCAACTTAGCAGCAGCAGCAGAGTGAATACATTTAGGGTAGAGAGAGAGATCATCTCTGGTGGAGCTACTTTTCTTGCTTCCCACATCCAGGCTTTCACCTAACAAATTGAGGTGTGCTAGTATACTGCCTTGCAGTGACTCTGCATGGATACTGGAGTTAGACCTGAGTTTAAATCTAGAGTTGTTAGAACTTGGGTGACTCACTTAACCTCTCATCTATAAAATGGGAGGAATGCAGTACTAACCCTGGTGATATAGTTGTAAGAATTAAGAAGATCATGATCAATGAAATACTTAGCACTATTGCTGGTTGAGAAATAAAACCTATACTTTTATGGTAAGGCAAGAGAAATTTAAATAAAAAATCTTCTCTGACCTTTGGCCTCTTCTCTCCCCAAACTGTGCTTTGTGTATCAGCATTATGCATTGACCAAACAGGTCAGGAAGCAACGGTTAGAACTGGACATTGAACAATAGACTGGTTCCAAATAGGAAAAGGAGTATGTCAAGGCTGTATATTGTCACTCTGCTTATTTAACTTCTATGCAGAGTACATCATGAGAAATGCTGGGCTGGAAGAAGCACAAGCTGGAATCAAGATTGCCGGGAGAAATATCAATAACCTCAGATATGCAGATGACACCACCCTTATGGCAGAAAGTGAAGAGGAACTCAAAAGCCTGTTGATGAAAGTGAAAGTGGAGAGTGAAACAGTTGGCTGAAAGCTCAACATTCAGAAAACTAAGATCATGGCATTTGGTCCCATCACTTCATGGGAAATAGATGGGAAAACAGTGGAAACAGTGTCAGACTTTATTTTTGGGGGCTCCAAAATCACTACAGATGGTGATTGCAGCCATGAAATTAAAAGACACTTACTCCTTGGAAGCAAAGTTATGACCAACCTAGATAGCATATTCAAAAGCAGAGACATTACTTTGCCAACAAAGGTCCGTCTAGTCAAGGCTATGGTTTTTCCAGCGGTCATGTATGGATGTGAGAGTTGGACTGTGAAGAAAGCTGAGTGCTGAAGAATTGATGCTTTTGAACTGTGGTGTTGGAGAAGACTCTTGAGAGTCCCTTGGACTGCAAGGAGATCCAACCAGTCCATCCTAAAGGAGATCAGTCCTGGGTGTTCATTGGAAGGACTGATGCTGAAGCTGAAACTCCAATAATTTGGCCACCTCATGTGAAAAGTTGACTCATCGGAAAAGACCCTGATGCTGGGAGGGATTGGGGGCAGGAGGAGAAGAGGACGACAGAGGATGAGATGGCTGGATGGTATCACCAACTCGATGGACATGAGTTTGGGTGAACTCTGGGAGTTGGTGATGGACAAGGAGGCCTGGTGTGCTGTGATTCATGGGGTCGCAAAGAGTCGGACAGGACTGAGTGACTGAACTGAACTGAAACCTCCATATCAGGAAATATATCCTCTCAACCATAAAGAGTAACATTCTCTTAGCCTCAACAAGGCAACTCCTTAAACAATAGCATTTCTTCTTGATCTCCTTAAACAATAGCATTTCTTCTTGATCTTCTAATGGGTCAGATGACCTACCTCAATGCCACTTAGATACGGATTATGTAAACAGTCATTAATATGTCATTTGATGTACAGATCTCTGTCTCAAAAAACTTACATAACTGTGCCTTGATTTCTAACCAACAGAACAGTACTGAGAACTTTCTGAAATGCCTTTCTGTGGTTATAATCCTCAAATTTGGCACAAATAAAATTCTCTATGTATTTTTTAAAATCTTTTTTGACATTAATTTTTTGTCAATATGGGGCATAATAAACAGTAAATAAATCTTATCTCTTCTCACCTATGTTATTACATAAGGCATGCAGGTATGTTTGAAGTATACCTGGTGGCTTAGACAGTAAAGAATCTGTATGCAATGCAGGAGACCCAGGTTTGATCCCTGGGTTGGAAAAATTTCATGGAGAAGGGAACGGTTCCCAACTCCAGTATTCTTGCTTGGAGAATTTCATGGACAGAGGAGCCTGGTGGCTACAGTCTATGCGGTCACAAAGAATCAGACGTGACTGAGTGACTAACACTGCACTAGCCTACCAGGAGGCAGCACATTTGTCATTTGAGAGGGTAATACCCCAACATCCTAACAACCACAATAGGTTGACTATCCACCTTTGCCCTTGCCTAGAATAATATTGTGAAGTAGGAGGAGAAAATAGTTAAATATTGCATGAAGAATGCAATTGTACTTTCTCCCTGAATTTCTATTTTGCTTTTCAACTTTTAAACTCCACTTTATTTAAAAACATACTTCCAACCATTCCAAAGTATTTTCAAGTTGGAAAGCCTTTTTGTTTCACAATAAGCTAACTGCAGGTGCAAACTCAAGGGAGATAGACCTTGAAATTTTAAGTATGTTGCCATGGTGATGGCTTGCAAGATTGTGTATGAGTTCCATCTTAACTCTCAAGCATTCAACCGAGTTCATATATGGAGGTTCAAATCACTAGGCAAACAATGTTTGCCATTCATTGGGTCCTGAGAGGTTTAGAAATAACTGTCTCTGTTGCTTATAGCAACCAGAAATCACGAAAATTCTGTCTATATATCTATTTATCTATCTTTGTATCTATCCAGCTATTTATGCAAGTGTGGAGATCTAGTTATTTATTACCTACTCTTAACTAGCCAGTCTCCTCAGTTCGGCTGCTTTAAGTAAAGCTGTATACATAAATTCAACAGTATCATTTATGCCATTGTTACCAAGAGGTGCACTCCCAAGATGAAATAGCTTTAAAATTATTCTACTGAATTTCACATTAATTTCTTCTTCAAAATGGATGTATCCCTATAAGAAGCATGATAATTATTTAGGGATGTTCAGTTAAAGCAAATTTCCATTCTAGTGAAATGTGGAGGAATTGCTTTTTAAAAAGGTCCCATCCTATAATGCTGGAAAGAAGATTAAAGTGTGTAATTCGAGTCACTGTCAAATGCCCTCCACCCCCAAGCAACACTACCACTACCAAAAGCAAAAAAGCATACAAAAGAAGTAAATGCATCTTATTTCAACTATCAGGATCTTAATTGCTCTTATATGTTTCATCTGATGCTTCTGAATTCCAAAACCTTCACGAAGAACGCATGATTCATTGGTAATAAAAGCAGCAATTCTTGACAAAAACATTTTCCTGCCATAAACGGCATCTACAGAACACTAACATTGGAAAGTTTTAATGTTACTGATTTAAGAAATAATTCTTAACAAATTCTCTTCAAATTACAAGACTTTTTCCATCTAAAATGGTACTATGAAAATTAAGCCAATAATAAAAAGATTTAGTCACGGCGAGGGGTAGGGGGAGCGGAAATGGATTTCTAAGAGTATATAGTGTTTAGATTTCCTAGCAAAAACTTTTGTTGCAAAGGATCCATCAGGATACAAAGTGCCCTACATAAAATAAGACCACAAAGGACTTACATTTGGTTAGTCACAAAACCTTCACAAAAATGTTATTAGCTACCAAAGTCTGGCAGTTATTTAAAATTCACTTCACCACTTTACTTTGACCCATCTTCCAAAACACACACACACATGTTGCAGAGAAGAAGCCTATTTGACTCCAAGTTGGAAACTCTTAGACTTGCTTTCCGTTGCTTTTGTTATTAGAATCATACATCAGAGCCTGCATCAGAGGACTCTGCCCGTCTGCCTGACTGTAAACTAAAGTGCCTTTGTTCACCTCTAAGAGAGAATCTGACCCTGCCCACCCATGAATAGCTACAATAAAAAGAAGAGATTAACACACCCCTTCCAAAGGCTGACCATTCCTGGAGATGTTATGCAAGACCGAGGACCCTTTCTCTTTATTTCCCCACTGCCTCTTCCTCTCTATTCTGCCTTTGGACTCTAGTTTCTAATCGCTTCTCTCTGACTCTATAAAAGAAATTGGCATGCAGACCCCAACAACTTTGTTACTTTGAGATATTGGTCTGCCATCTCAGTCAGCTGGCTTTTGAATGAAGTCATTCCTTGCCTCAATACCTTGTTTCTTGGATTTATTGGTCAAGTGTGCAGCAAGTAGAGTGAGTTTGGACTCAGTAACACACACACACACACACTCTCTCTCTCTGTCGTTCACACTTCTCGATCTAACAGCTCCTTGATACACTGTGAAACTATGGTAGTGCTTCCCTCCTCTCCCCCCTTCTAAAAAGCCTACAGCAGTGCTGGAATTAAACAAATGAGAACATGATAATTAGCTATGCAAACTGTCAAGTAGATCTAAAAAGAAAAACAACCCAGAAAACACAACAATCAGCAGTTTCAAGTTCTAACAAGAATCTACATTGAGTTCCATTTATTTTAAACAAAAATAGATTAGGTCTTTGAAAAATGTTCACTGCAATTTCCATGGAAATAGGGCAAATCCGCTAATGAGTCTTTTACATCTCTAATTTCTCTGATGCTGATATAGTATAAAGTCTTTGATCCTCCACTCTTTCCATGTGACTTATGCTCTACTCTTCTATAACCAGATTTATTCCTTAAGTGAGTAGCATCTAAAATGGTTCCAAAGTGGATATGGAACAGGTAAGTGGGTTAAATCACATGCTGTGACCACCCTAAAACCCCAAATCCCCCGAGTCTCAACACAATAGCTTTATAAGAGGTAACAAAGTTAAATGGCAAGCTGGAAAGTGAAAAGAATTCTTAAATTATCTGGTGCATTTGTGTATGAACAGAAGAGAACAGACATTCAGTTCTTTGGGTGGAGAGTACAGGCTATATAATCTGTAGCTAAATCTCTGGGGATCCTTTACTATCTTCTCCTTCTTAGAACCATGTTGAGTCCCTGTGAAGCAACACAGACTACCTCCAACATATACATACTTTATCTGAAGTATCAGTCTAAGGCTTACATTGACAGTTAATGTCCCCTTAACCCATTATGCAGCCAGTAATAGAATTCTTTTTTAAATCCAGAATTGTGATAAACACAATTGCTTTGAAATTTGTGTTTGCTTTAATTCTTTTATCTTCCAACTTGTAGAACAACTGCCTACTTTATAAAATTGAGATTGTAAGATGGGATGCCTGAAACTAGTCTGGGATAGGGCACCGCTTTCTGAGGTCAATCGTTATCTAACCCACTGACCTGACACAAATCACCCTCCATGCCAGTAAGTAGGTTAGTGCAGATGACTCCTCAGGTCCCTTTAAAGTGCAACAATCAAGGGTAACACAAGAGAACCTTCTGGTACAGATAAGTCTCTTGATTTTGGTGGTGGTTATAAGTTACACATGTGATAAAACTGCATAGAACTTTATAGACCCACAGGCACACACACACAAATGCAGGTATATCTGGTGAAATCTGAATAAGTTCCATGATTTACATTCTGGTTTTGTTATTGGACTATAGTAATATAAGATGTAACATGGGGGGAAACTGGATAAAGGGTGTAGGGAACCTCCTGTATCTTTCTTTGCAACTATCTGTGAATCTATAACTATTTCAAAAATGCTTTAAAAATATATAATACATGCATGCATACATAAATATAATAATCTGATTTCATGAAATGTCTTGTTGACCATCAAAGATAAATGCCAACACACAGGGCCTGTTCTTGTTTTTCAGTTGCCGAGTTGTATCCAACTCTGCGACCCTGTGGACTGTAGCATGCCAGGCTTCCCTGTCCCTCACCATCTCCTGGAGTTTGCCCAAGTTCATGTCCATATAGGGCCTACTGCTTTCAATAAAGTGAAATTCATTGGTTCCAAATAATCCACCTTTCAGCTAAATGTGACAAGTTTTTACCTACAACAACTAGTGGTTTCAAGCTGGTTAGTGGAACTTGCCTGCTGGTCCAATGGCTTAGATTGCATGTTCCCAATGCAGGGGTCTGGCTTTGATGCCTGGTCAGGGAACTAGATCCCATGAAGTGAAAGTCTCTCAGTGGTGTCCTATCTCTGTGACCCTGTGGACTATACAATCCATGGAATTCTCTAGGTCAGAATACTGAAGTGGGTGGCCTTTCCCTTCTCTATGGGATCTTCTCAACCCAGGGATCGAACCCAGATCTCCCACATTGCAGCTGTATTCTTAACCAGCTGAGCCACAAGGGAAGCCCAAGAATACTGGAGTGGGTAGCCTATTCCTTCTCCAGTGGATCTTCCTGGCCCAGGAATCAAACTGGGGTCTTCTGCATTGCAGGTGGATTCTTTACTGATTGAGCTATCAGGGAGGCCCCAGATCCCATATGCCACAGCTAAAAGATCCTGCATGCCACAACTAAGATCTGGTACAGCCAAGTACTCTTGCCTGGAAAATCCCATGGATGGAGGAGCCTGGAAGGCTGCTGTCCATGGGGTCGCTGAGGGTCGGACACGACTGAGCGACTTCCCTTTCACTTTTCACTTTCATGCACTGGAGAAGGAAATGGCAACCCAGTCCAATGTTCTTGCCTGGAGAATCCCAGGGACAGGGGAGCCTGATGGGCTGCCGTCTATGGGGTCACACAGAGTCGGACATGACTGAAGTGACTTAGCAGCAGCAGCAGCACAGCCAAATAAATCAATAGATATTAAAAGTAGCTAGAATATTGACTATTTCACACTGATGTGAATAAGGAAATTGTCACATAACAGGCTGTTACTAGTGGCACCATTTTTGCCAACCCTTCTGTTATTTATTCTTGAATACTGTACCCTAAGGATTAAGACACCAAATAATTAAAAATTCCAACAACATGTCTTTCACTTAAGAGAAAATTAAAACAAAATAGAAACAGAATAAAACAAACACAATTCTAAAGGAAGTATCAGAGAGTTACTAAAAATTGAATTTCTAATATTTATATGCTGAGGATTCTACAGTTTCCATTTAATAAGCTTCTCCTATGATGAGTAATCTTGCTATCTATTCCTAAAACCCTGTGGAATCCTATTCATCTAAAAATTAGGCTGTGCTCAATACATCTCCTTTCAATGTCACAAAATCCAGTGGATTCTTCTGACCTTCATGAGAGCTAAAAATAATGGCCATTGTCTTAGCAATTTTGAACCTATATGTTGGACAAAGTTTGATTCTTAAGTTTCACAAATGGGGCAAAAGAAAGCAAAATGGATGCCCATAGCTGACTTCTGTAAGAGGTAAAGTAGGTGAAAAGAGGCAAAGCAAGCAGGAAACTATAAAGAAAAGAGTGAGCAGAAGGAAAGGGGAAAGGTAAGAAAACGCTTCCCTCATGTATGTTTCAGGGTGGTAAGGGAATCTCGGGGCTTCCCTGGTAGCTCAGCTGGTAAAGAATCTGCCTGCAGCGTGGGAGACCTGGGTTGGGAAGATCCTCTGGAGGAGGGCATAGCAACCGACTCCAGTATTCTTGCCTGGAGTATCCCCAGGGACAGAGAAGCCTGGCGGGCTATAGTCCATGGGGTCACAAACAGTTGTATATGACCAAGCACAGCACAGAGGAATCTCAGTTCATTTTACAGATAAGACCAATAACAGAGGTATTTCAGACTTAGAAAGTAGGTCTAATGTCTCAGCAGTGAGATATAAAATAGGTCTTGGGTTTCAAAATTCCAGAAAAAGATTTGGAAGAAATGAAGAATTATGAAATTTACAAGTCAAAGTAAATTAATCCATCAAATAACCTCTACTCCAGGACTAGCCAACTAAATGTGTCTTTAGCTTGTGTCTTTAGCTGTCTTGTGGCAGCAAAGATTTCACTTCTCTTAAACACCAGAGCTTAAGACACAGAACAGGAAAGGTGCCTAGAAGATTTTCCTGTCCTTGAACATCTTTCACCAAACGATGCAAGGTAAAACACACAGAGGCATTTCTCAGTCATCTTAAATAAAAA
The DNA here is from genome assembly GCF_029378745.1 of Bos indicus. Lineage (NCBI taxonomy): Eukaryota > Metazoa > Chordata > Mammalia > Artiodactyla > Bovidae > Bos > Bos indicus. The sequence continues at coordinate 32,064,483 of NC_091770.1, forward strand.
AGGCAAAGAAAGGTGAGTTACCTGCTAAAAATCCTTTAGAACCCAAGCATACTTCTCCCAGAGTTAAGTCTACTGTTTACTATAAATTTAAATTGGTAGAAGAGCTATTCCTGCCACCTACGAAATGTCACTCACTACCTGGTTCTACAAGAATTGAGTCATTAGCCACTGCAGTTGCTGACCTATGGGTACACTGTGAGAATAATTTAGGGCAGAGATCAGGAGTAAGGCATTCTGTGCTCTGAGAAAACTAGCAGAACAGGCCCTCAGAAATTTATATATTTCCAGGAGAAAAACTTCTGAATCCAGATTTTTGCATCTTCCTATAATCAGAAAATCATGAAAACCATGGACTGAGAATATCTACTCCTCATGGCTAGCAGCAACCTTCTGTGATGTATGCTTGAATGCCTATATCCCTTCACCTAACTCATATATACTGACCTACCTCTTTGGAGCAATTTCTCAAAGCTATCTGAGAGGCTGTCCCTTGGCTATAGTCCTTGGTAAATCCCCCAATAAAAGTGAAAGTCACAGTTCTCATGTTGTATGTGTTTTTTTTTTTTTTTTAAAAGTTGACAATCCCAATAATTAGCCAAGAAAGATACTGGACTTAAAGTCTGTTATACAGGATGAAGTAAGTCAGAAACAGAAAAACAAATGTCATATATTAACACATTTATGTGGAATCTAGAAAAATGTTACAGATGAATCTATTTGCAGGGCAGGAATAGAGACACAGGCATAGAGAACAGGAGAGTAAACATGGCAGGAAGGGGAGGGTGGGACAGATTGGGAGGTTAGGATTGAGTGAAATACACTACCATGTGTAAAAGAGATACCTAGCAGCTGGAGAAGGCAATGGCAACCCACTCCAGTACTCTTGCCTGGAAAATCCCATGGATGGAGGAGCCTGGAAGGCTACATGCAGTCCATGGGGTCGCAACGAGTCAGACACAACTGAACGACTTCACTTTCACTTTTCACTTTCATGCATTGGAAAAGGAAATGGCAACCCACTCCAGTGTTCTTGCCTGGAGAATCCCAGGGACGGGGGAGCCTGGTGGGCTGCTGTCTATGGGGTTGCACAGAGTCGGACACGACTGAAGTGACTTAGCAGCAGCAGCACCAGTGGGAATCTACTATAGAGAACAGAAAGCTCACCTCAGTGCTCTGTGATCACCCAAATGGGTGAGATGGAGGGTGGTAAGGTGGGAGGGAGGTACAGGAAGAAGGGGATACATATATACATATAATATAGCTGATTCACCTCATTGTACAGCAGAAACTAACACATTGTAAAGCGATTATATTCCAATTGAAAGAAAGAAAGAAAAAAGACACTAACAGTGGTCAAAGTGAAAGTCACTCAGTGTGTCTGACTCTTTGTGACCCCATGAACTGTAGCCCACCAGGCTCCTCTGTCCACAGAATTCTCCAGGCCAGAACACTGGAGTGGGTAGTCATGCCCTTCTCCAGGGGATCTTCCCAACCCAGGAAGATCTTCCCAACCAAGCCCAGGTTTCCTGCATTGAAGGTGGATTTTTTTTTACTGTCTGAGCCTCCAGGGAAGACCATGGGTGGTGAACATGTTTCAAAGTTGCTGTAACAGGATCCAGGCCTTCACATGTCCATAACAGAAAAAGCTAGTGAGAAGTGTGGGGTAACCATCCTGCAAACACTTTACCCCTCTTTGCTCTCCCTATCACCACAATGCATCCTGAGCTTTGTGGGGTCCAGGTAATGCTTTACAGTTGGAATGTTTCAAGCTAACTGTGTTCTGGAAGTCAAATCTATCATTATGAGATTTCATTAGAAGCTAAGTCTCTCCTACACATAACAATTTGTACCACAAAATGCTGGTTTCCCAGAGCATCCGTTAAATCCTGTCTGGGTTTAAATGCTGATAAGAAATAGAAAAAATTAAAAATGAAATCATTATAACTTCCATAAATTAAGTCTTAATACTGTGTCAAAGTTTTAATATCATTTCCTATGTCTAAAAATATTTCCCTGCTAAATATTTCCAACTGCTATAGACATTCACAAACTATATAAGTTTTTATAGCTAAATTATGAACACCCATAAAAATTATTTGGCCTACACATTTAACCTTTTTTCTCAATACAGACCCACTTTCTTTACCACATTTATAGGAAAATGCTTACAAAGTCTTGTTCTCTGAGGATGTCATTGGTACTGATTAAATTTATTTTTCATAAATCTTTATTGGTGATGAGAATTTTTGCAGACTGTGCTGTTGATTGCTTATGTTACCTCTCTCTTTACCACTTTCATTAGAAGCCTCATTGTACCTTGTTCTCTTAGAGAAGAATTTAAAACTGATTTGGGGACGAAGGAATTTTAGTCCAGTGTATACAGCACTTTATGAAACATTTATTGATATAAAGCCTAAAAATACACACGGTAGGTACAGCATTCATGTGGGTAATTATTTAGCAGATTCAGCCCATAATTTTATACCACAGGGTTCTTACTAGGAATACCAGAAAGGGAATCAGAGTTTCTTGACACATGGTAATAAATATTTTCACTTACAATGAATAATTTAGCTCTTTTGGTATTCAAAGTATGAAAAATAGATCTGAAATAATTTCAAGATCTCTTTGCAAAGGTGAAAGTTTTGGAACACAAGGAGAAAACAGGCAGTACAAGCCACTTTTCCCTTGTTTTCACAGAATTGCTTGTTTTTGTGATGCACATACTGCAAAAATTTCCCTCATTTGTCAAGATGATGTCAAAACGAAAAGATGTTGTTCCTTCTATAGCATTTCCTATTGTTAGTTTTAAGGATTCCAAACCAATAATTATCTGAAATTTACAGGCCTTGCACACAGAGTGCTAAGAAGCCTCTAGATTCTTCACTATGGAAATAAAAAAGGAGATTTCCCTCTAATTAATGCTAGCCATCGCTGGAATTATTCTCCCACTAGTTTCAAAATGAACATTTCATAAGAAAACTCCAGATGCAGATTCATCTAAAAATTCAGGGGAGATGACTCAACAAAATGAAAAGCAGTCTATACTTTAAAACCACTTTTCTTTAAAAAACTTTTCTATTAAATGAAATTCACAATTATTCACACTCTAAAATCATAAAGTATTAGAGTTACAAAGCCCTCATCTCACAAATGGGGAAATCAAGTGTCAGATTTTAAATAGTTTTTCACTACACAGTAGCAGTAAAACTTTCTCTAGTGTAATGTCTTTACATAAACCTATTAAAGTAAAATGCTTTAAAATTGTATAAACTCCAAAAAATAACCTATTCACCAAGGGACATGTTGAATTTGAGGTGAACTGGGGCAGTCTGGTGGCTCAGATGGTAAAGCGTCTGCCTACAATGCAGGACACTGGGTTCAATCCCTGGGTCAGGAAGATCCCCTGGAGAAGGCAATTGCAACCCACTCCAGTACTCTTGCTGGAAAATCCCATGGATGGAGGAGTCTGGTAGGCTACAGCCCATGGGGTCGCAAAGAGTCAGACATGACTGAGCGACTTCACTTTAGTTAGCTTGCTGCTGCTGCTAAGTTGCTTCAGTCGTGTCCAACTCTGCGACCCCATGCATTTTAGTCCCCCATGCTCCTCTATCCATGGAATTCTCCAGGCAAGAACACTGGAGTGGGCCGCCATTCCCTTGTCCAGGGGAGCTTCTCCACCCAGGGGTCAAATCTGGGTCTCCGGCATTGCAGGTGGATTCTTCACCATCTGAGTCACCAGGGAAGCCAGAGGCAGCTGTAAGAATAGGTCTAGAATTCAGGAGACTGCTCTTTGCTGAGAATGCTAAAATTTCTCAAGGAAACCGAGAAAGAAAAAGAGAGTCTGTGACCAACTTCAAAATAAAACTGACACTGATAAGGGTGGGAAGAAAAAAAATTGTTTTCCTCCTAAAATATTTGACTGAATGTTTCTTAGCAGAAATTCTGGATAGCCCAGTGGGAAGAAATCTCTTAGGTATTTGTGGAAATAAAACCAAATGATGTCAAATTTTCCAAAAGTCATTTGATGCCACTCAGTGGCATATATGACACAAAAATTCTAAAAAAGAAACCATTTCTCAAAGGGCATACTGAATGTTAATTCCTCAGCATTGACAGAGGTACAAAGCTTACGTAAGACGCTAATGTTTGGGGAAGCTGGATGAAGAGTGACCTCTCTTTAAATATTATTATACCATTTCTATAAATTTAAATCACTGCAAATTAAATAATTTATTTCAAAACTAAAATATAAAAGAATCATATTGATTTGATCAACTTATATATAAGTTGGTAAAACTGATAATTATAAAATATTTATCTTTGAAAACAGATACAGATGCATTCATAAAGGAAAAGAATATAATTACAACCATAAAAAAGTAACCTATGAATTCTTTACTTTTGCAGTATTTACAGACACAAAATATATATTATCCTAATTTGAATGACATCCTTAGAAATGATCTTTCACTATAGACTTTCAAATAAACTGAGCATATACATTTTTACTTCATCTCATCATTTTAAACCTTCAACCCTCTTCCTAAAGAAGTACAAAGGGTTGATGCATCATTTAGGGAATTGTTAAGGCAGAAAGAGAGGTTAAAGTCAGTGTTTATTTTGTTATTGCATCAGCAATCTCCTGTTTAAAATGACCACATTTATTGCAACTAAAGTCAAGTATCAGGCTATTTGAACAGCTAGGAAGACAGGAATCTTAGAAACTTTTGTTGCATGACTCCAGTCACCTGAGCTTACTGGCTCTAGCTTGAGATTTTGAAAAATAATCAAAACTATTCATTTTGATATTTTATACCTAAGGTTATTATTTCAGTCAGTTCTAATGAATGGTTCATCAAGTTTCCCATTAATTATTCATTATATTTTAAACTACTTACTGAGAAAGTGATAATATTGATAGTAACTCAGTAACAGAGTAGACTACATAATTATCACTTATTCAAAATTGCTCCAATCTATGCCAGACCTTTGCTTCCTGCCTATTCTCACCCACGTTCTATTTTCTTTTGGTGGGGGCCCTTCAAAAAGAAAATAGAGTCAAAGAAGTAGAATTAGGCATACTGAAAATTATTACTGGAGTAACTTACAGTTACACTCATTTATACCCTAGCGGTCTGAGATAATTATACTTAATCTGAAGTGTCTAATTACTATTGGAAAAATGACTCAATATTTTAAGTCATCCCACCAGTAAAAGGAAATCAATTTCTTATTTTTTAAAGGAAAACTTTTAGCAGCAATGCATAATTTTAACAAATTAAGAAAAACAGACATACTATATATGCAGGTGATTTTTAACTAAAAATTTGTACACATTTTATATTACTTTTATTATTCATAAAACATGAAAACTGGCTTTTAAGAAATCAATATGCTATCCCGAGAAGATGTAGAACAGGAAACAGTCACCTTGACTGATTTTGAGACAAGCTACTTGGGATCTTGCTTTATACTCCAACACCCTCAGTGCCCTAAACACCACTTCAGAGGCTGGTACTGGTATTACAGGATGTGTAGCCCACTGAATTAGACTTGATTAAGTGTTACCTTTTATGACTGGCTAACTCAGGCTGCTCAAACAAATTCAGAGAAGACGCAGCAGAAAAACATCAGTGCATCTACTTAGCTCATAGTGAACACTCCTTTCTTCAAACCACCATGAAGTGTGTAATAGATGCTCAGCAAAAGTGTGTTCACTATTTGAGATGATAGGGTAAAACTGTTCAGCCTTCAGTACTCCTCTAGTTTTATATGTGTTTGTCTTTTCTCTTCAGCTGGACTTTCAAGTTAGGAAGTATCTTACTTTCCTTTGAAGTCACCATCGACGTTAAGCAGAGCTCTGGTAGGAAGTGAAGTGAAGTGAATGTCTGACTCTTTGCGACCACATGGACTGTAGCCTACCAGGCTCCTCTGTTCATGGAATTTTCCAGGCCAGAACACTGGAGTGGGTAGCTGTTCCCTTCTCCAGGGTATCTTCCCAACACAGGGATGGAATTCAGGTGTCCCGCATTGCAGGTGGATTCTTTACCATTTGAGCCACCAGGGAGTTCTAGTATAGCTCAATCAGTAGATATTTTTTCACATCTTAACTACTAAATGAACAAAAACACACTGAAGTAGTGCTTAGTAACTGCTTATAAATTATAAATTTAAGCATTGTGGAAAGAGATGGTATACTTCCTGAAGGCATAAGAAAACTCTAGGCAAACCCAAGAGTAGCTTATTACCCCCAAATTTCTAGTTTTTCATATGTCTTCTTGAAACCTATTAGTTCAGTTCAGTTCAGTTGCTCAGTCCTGTCCGACTCTTTGCGACCCCATGAATCACAGCACGCCAGGCCCCCTGTCCATCACCAACTCCCGGAGTTCACCCAGACTCACGTCCATCAAGTGAGTGATGCCATCCAGCCATCTCATCCTCTGTCGTCCCCTTCTCCTCCTGCCCCCAATCCCTCCCAGCATCAGAGTCTTTTCCAATGAGTCAACTCTTCGCATGAGGTGGCCAAAGTAGTGGAGTTTCAGCTTTAGCATCAGTCCTTCCAAAGAAATCCCAGGGCTGATCTCCTTCAGAGAAACCTATTATGTATCAGCTAAATATTTAGCAGTGTTTTAAAGCAGACACATACATACACTACATTCAACTCTGAAAATATTGTAGTCCTACTACAAACCCAGTGGATAGGCGATCCACTCAAATCTAAATGAGCTAATTGAAAGAAGTCACAGCACATGACTGAAAACAATGATTTTTCAGCCCAAGGGAGGTTAAGTGGTCTAGAAAACACATCTAGTCATGCAATATAATTCATTATGTAGGTTGTCCACACCTGGGTCACTGAGAATTGATTCCTGGGGCTATACCTCTATGACTCCAAAATAAGGAGCTTCAAAACACATCAAAATTCTATGTACAATTTTGGATTTCACAATAAAATAGTAGTGTTCAGAAGTCATAAAGGTAGTCTTAGTCATATACATCCTTTATTATATATACACAGTATTATATATTTTGTATATATAATAGCTTTTCATTATAAGAAAAATCCTTTCCCTGGATGACTGACTGGGACAGCATTGTCTTTGAAGCTGTAGTGAAAGTGAAAGTCACTCAGTTGTGTCTGACACTTTGTGACCGCATGAACTATACACCCATTGAATTCTCCAGGCCAGGATACTGGAGTGGGTAGACTTTTCCTTCTCCAGGGAATCTTCCCAATCCAGGGATCAAACCCAGGTCTCCTGCATCATAGGCAGATTCTTTACCAGCTGAGCCACAAGGGAAGCCTAAGAATACTGGAGTGGGTAGCCTATCCTTTCTCCAACAGATCTTCCCCACCCAGGAGTTGAAGCAGGGTCTCCTGCATTGCAGGTGGATTCTTTACCAATTGAGCTATCAGGGAAGCCCTTGAAGCTGTAGTAGAGTTTTTAATTTGAAATATGTGAAGAGGTTGGACAAGTGAAGACGTTTGTCCACAGACCTAAACAACCGTCCCATGCCACCTATGAATTTACCAGTAGATCTAGAGTGTGAGGTTCTGTAATTATAATTTGGTCTGAAATATGCTTAGAGTCAAGACTGTGGTCCCGTTATGCTTAAATAAAAAATCATGAAAACAGACATGATAGCACACAGACTTCAAGAAGGATGACTTCCGAGGATTGATTGCTTTTGGTTCCCTAAATAATATACAAGTCATTCCCACCATTACATGCAGTTTTTGTCTTTTAAAGTAAGGAATACTTAAGGTAATAAAGCCTTTTACATTTATTCATGGGAAAATAGTAAGAAAACTTTCTGAGCCTTGTTTTGTTATCAGGAAAACAATTTGTGGCTTAATCTGCAGTCTCTCTCTCTCTCTCTATATATATATTTTTTTTTTTCCCACAACAATGAAAATAAAAATATATAACTGGTTTTGATCTTTTTGGTGAAGGGTAGTTCTCAGATAGTTTCCACTGTATAATCAAGTGAATTCAAATGAGGGTAAAAATTTGAGGGTCAAATGGAAAGAAAGTGTGTAGCGGTAATCACACATACTTCATGACACAGAACTACAAAACTAGCAAAGCTCTTTTATATATTTTTGCTTTTTCATGGTTATTATTTAGTTTGGACTCAAGCTGTCTTAATTTTCTATGAGACACTAGAGATGCCCATGAGTTTTTTATCTGCGTGTGGCTTTCCCCAATTATTCTGTATACTGGAAATTGCCTATCTACTTGATAATGTGCTTGGCTCCATTCTCTGTGTTACAGTAATGAGGGAAGGGAGCCTTCAGGAGAGTCAAGTATCAACAATCAACTAAATGTAAATAAGATGGCAGAAAGTAAAATCTATCTTTCTGGGTCAATGTGGTAACCTTAGTAGAAATCAGTAACATTCAAAGACTAAATATACACAAAAAGGCACAAGCAGAACTTGGGGTCATTATATTCTGCTGAATTTATATATAGTTTATTATTTCTGTTTAGTAATAGAGGTCTGGAACAAATGGCATTTGAGTCCAAAAATGACAGTTAAAACAGCAGAGGAAAAAAGAACTAAGAGTATAGGAAATGGAAAGTAAAAAATAAGACTGAATAAAAGATACCACTTGGGTCTAAGTATAATTAACTGTTCACTAACTCTGTTCACCTATGAATTACGCTGGTGCTCATAGCACTGGAATTAAGACCACCTATTTTGACAAGGCAAAATCTTGTTTCAAATGTGTTATTTTCCAAATGGGCAGAGTATAAACTTAGTTCTTGAAACATTTAAATTTAATATAGACAAAGACTGAAAGTCCTTGGCTACACGCATTATTTTCCCATTTGAAAAAGGGCTTCTCCCACCAATTAGCATTCTGCCTACTGCATCGATCATATAGTTAATTGATTGCTCTTGTAGTTTATAAATGCACCCAGATGCTGTGGGGTGATCACATTCTGTAAATTAAAGGAGCATATGGAAGGCATGCAGACAGTAACATTTCATCATAACTACCCAAAACATCCTTAATATGCAATGCTACATCACTAATTACTTTGTAACTATGTAAGCATTTCCTGGTTAATGTCTTGGTGAGAAATTTGCTTGGCAGTTGAGCCCAAATGCTATTGTGACCAAACATTTAATACCACTTTAGGGCTCTTCTAGTTTTATTCCACAGAAAGAGAATGGGCCTGTCGGCCTATTCCTGATGCTATTCAGTTGTTAAGCCTTTTTTTGACTCTTTGCGACCCCATGGACTATAGCCCACTAGGCTCCTCTGTCCATGGGATTTCCAGGCAAGATACAGGAGTGGGTTGCCATTTCCTTCTCCAGGGGATCTTCTGACCCAGGGATCGAGCCCATCTCTCCTACATTGGCAGGTGGATTCTTTACCACTGAACCACATGAGGAAGCCCTTCTCAGCCTATTAGGCCACCTTGATTGGACAAAGTAATTGAAAATATTTATTCTTTAACACTGGGTTATCTTGCTTAATGAACACGAGTCAACACTCCAAAATATAAATATCCATTCAAAGATCTATCTGTAGACAATATTTTTTCCTAAGAATGTTAGAGGGAATTTGCCAATGAGAATTTTGCTGCTTAGTGGACTCTTTTTAATTTTGAAAAATAAGGCATGGAGGAAAAGGACTGGAGAAAGTATAAGAAATTGGCTTCATTTGTTAACTCTAGGAAAATCAATATAATTTGAGTAAATTATTTTAAATGTATCCCAGGATATTAAAGGTAAAGATTTTCATTACTTTAGGGCATTAATAATTCCTTGCCAAGCCAAGTTTCAAAAAGCAGTCAAAAGAGACATGCAACATGGCAAAACTTTCAGAAAATGGAAATTCTCTCCATACACAAGGTCCACCAGCCAAATGCAAGAGGTGTATACGTAAACTTTTAAAAGCTGTTTTTCACGGGCACATGTTGACTGCGTTAACTTGGTAAAATTCAGTTTTACTTAGGACTGGGGAATTGTGTCTGGATTCACCTTAGGATTTTGAAATAATCATTAAAATAATAGAATTCATAAGTAAATTCATTTTTTATGCTTTCTCAATCCTATGACACTTCTGGGCGAAGACTATGACCAATTTTCTGGGCTTCATTGATGCTGAGTCATTAAGTTGATTGTAGAATTTGAAATAGACATTGGTCAAGCCCTGAGACTTCATGATAAAATCAACAAGTACTTAAATAAAACATTCAAAGTTATTCTAGAAATTAATGTGTATTTATGAGCCAGAAGTAAAATAACAGATTAGTCAGCATGAGCTCCTTATGTTTTCAGAATTGAAAACTTACTTAGGGAAAAAGTCAATAAGCCTTATTGATGATTGAATTGTTACAATCTGAAAATAAGTTTAGTAGTTACTGCCTTATTTATATTTTTAATACTACAAACTCATATAACATGACAACTAAATTTAAATTTTTTCCTACTTCTCCTGAATATGACAAAGAGGAAAAGATTACAAACAACAACAAATAACACACCATTTATAATCTGGCAAAGTACCTTCTATTCATGGAACTTCTTTCCTAATCTATGAAAAATAGTTGTCACAACAGACATGACTTTCTCATAATTAAAGGAGGATGCAATCAGAAGTTACTTTGGAAAGGGAGGCCAGGCTTCCTTCACTATTAAGCCAACTCCTCCCCTCCCCCTCCTCCCTCCCCTTTCCTGAGATTCACTCCCTTCTGTTCTCCATCTGCTCCGCCCCCACCTATTGTCTCTACTCCCTGCCAAGCATGCCAATCCCATCTGGTCCTACTCTTGCTTCTGCTGGCTCTAATTCCCATGGGCCTAGGAAACAGTTCAATGCCAAGGCTTTTCTCCTCTTCAGGAGAATAAGGATAGCTAGGAGACTATCAAACAATTAGCCAAAGAATTCACACACATGAACAGGCACATAATGTCTCAAATACACAATTCTCTCCTAGGCTAAAATTTAAAAATGTTTCTAATTCTCTTATCTCAGATTCATTTTTAAAAATTGAAATCGTCCTATCTCTGAAATAATCACAATTTATATTTCAAAAATACAAACATTTTCATTAATCCCAGATATGCATTTTTTCAGTAAGCAGAAATAATTAGTGTAAATAAATGTTACTCAAATCTTACCATCATGAAATATTTCCATTAATTAATCAGATTTAATAATCACTAATACATTTTCTGCTGCATTAAACATACACTTAATTCACACATTCCACCTTCATGACTTCTCAACGAAAATCCACTCTGCCGCAAAAGCATGCATGGTCAGAATCTAAGCATATTTAGGCAAAATTATTATCAAGTCATTAACAATAATAAAGCAGTCTGGCGAGTATTGAAAGCAGCTTTTATTCATGCTTTTACTCGAACCAACTTAATACATATATACATATATAGAAACACACACACACACAATTTTCGGTTGTTTCTGCCACAAGCATGCTCAAAAACCTCTGAAGCTCACAGAAAGCAGCAAACAAAAGTATAAGCAACCATGCTCAGGGTTTAAGGACATTTAAAAATTTAAAACAACCTTTCTACATTTCCTATAGAGCATGCATAAATTTGACATGCAATTCCAAGAAGAAACATTTTAATATAAATATTAAAATTAGTTTATCCAAAAGAGTTTATTCTTAGTTTCATTATTATTGTTCTCAGCTTCTGGTATCTTAAACCCTGCATGCTGCAGTTCTAAGCTGTGCTGAGCACCGGCTGTGATAGAAGAAGCTACCTGCGAGTTTTCACAGTGCCATCTCATATCCATGTCTGTCTGGCTACCCTGCGTGCTTAGAGCTTTTTTCTTAATTCTTAATGGAAATCCTAGGAAATTTAGTCCATCCTCTGAAATCAATACTGGTGACAGGAGAGCTCCCTGACTCAGTGGGAGATCAAAATGATAAATTGCCTGCGCATCAGCCTGGCCTATCAGTGCCCTGCACACAGATGGGCGAGAAAAGACACAGAAAAGGCTCTATCAGTCACGTGTCACCAATGAGCCAATGGCTGACGAGCTGCTGCAGGAAGGGATGCTGCAGTTCCGTCTGCAGTTGACGAGGCTGTTGGTACACAGCCCACAACCCGCGCCCCGCTCAAAAAGTCTAGGCAGTTGCTGCTGTTGAATTTGCTCCCTGGCTGTGAATGCATACGGAAACCGACATCCCCCTAAACCCCTGACCTAAATAAAGACCTATTTTCATGCACGGGAATTTTTCTCTGTATTACTTTGTAATCCAATGTGATAGCCCATCAGAAAGAAAACTACTTTTTAACATCCCAACCCTTAAACTTCTCTTATGTGCTTTCCTTCAGCTGATCATCACGTTTTCACCTAATATTAAATTAGAAGCCTTAAACTGCAATTAGCATGCAAACCTCCTAACAGAATCAGCTCAAAGCTTTATAATTGTAATTATAATTTTATTTCCAAGTTAATGAATGGCATTTTTTGAATGCCCTGTATATAATGAGTATTTTTATGGGATAATTTTGCAATGGCAATTATGCAATATTAAGAAGTAGATTACTATGCTTTTTTTTTTTTTTGCCAGAGTTGTTTCTCTTTAAAGACGATTTAAGTCCCAATAAATATGCCATTTTATTGACCATTAAAAATAAAAACAAGCACCAAAGAATGTATATCCTGCTTCCCAAAGAAAATCAAATGAGTTATCCAGCGTTGGAAATACATACTTATTTTTTGCCTTTCCTCTAAAATTTAAAATAATTCTTTCATAAACAGAGCCTCCACATCTGGAATACCATATGGAAATATATCCCCAATACATCTGCATTTATTGATCATTCTATAATAGCAGACATATTGCACAGTTGAAGGTAACTGAGCTGAGTGTATCCTGTCTGATAGGAAGGTTTTAAGTGGCGAGACTATCGTGTGTTTCAAATGGCAGTATCATGGAGATATTTTTTAAAAGTCCAAAAGAAACACTGAATGATCTTCAGGAATAACATTTATATCAGAAAGAGTACCTAGGGCACATCTATTGTTTTTTATGGCCCAGTTATTATTATCTCCTGGCATTGTCAAGGACTAATTCTAACTGCTTTCAGAGTCATGCAAAACTACTTAGAAAAAATATCTGAGAATAAATTCCGATAGGTGAGCCATAAGAAAAATTGCTACTGAGGTTTAGAATGCTGAAATTTCACAGCTCATTTTGTCTTGTCAACTATTTTTTAAACTCATCCTTTTGAAAGACTTGGATTCTGTCAAGATTTTTTTTCTTTGGGCCAATTCCTTTCCTCTCATTCCTTTATTCAATGTTGTCTATTAGAAAAGAATACAACATTTTAAAAATTCTTTAAAACATACATCATTTTCTGCCCATTCTATCAATTTGGCCTATTTATTAAATAATATAAACCTCAACAGTCAAACTTTATTCTTTTAAAAGAAAAGATGAAGGCTCAGAGTACTTATCAAAAAGAAAACAAGAATGAAACACTGACATGAAGACATGAAACCTATTTATTGAACTATTGTAATAGCCCTAAACTAGAAGCCACCTATTTATCAATAATGAACTGAGGAGATAAATTACAGTTTTACGGTCAGACAGTCTGTAGCTGTAAAATAGAATGTGGTAAATTCAAACATGTGTATATGAAGAGACCTCTAAGATGTATTGCTACATAAAACAAAAATTAAAGGTACAAATTCAAAATTGTTTAAAGGCTATACACACTAAACACACACATTTATACATGCAAATACAAAGCTGCATATGCAGAGGAAATTTCTGCAAGGACATAAAAGTATCAGTTAATAGTGGTTAAATCTGAGAAGTGTTGAGTTTAAAGGTGGGACCTGGCATAGTTCTAATAGGTTTTGTACATCTTAAAATCCAAATCTATGTGTTACTTTTCTAATTCAAAATTAATTAATGTTAAGTGATGGCATTCATGTTCGTTTAGATTTAAAAGGATTGATTGGGATTTCCTGGTGGTCCAGTGGCTGGAACTCCAGGCTTTCAATGCAGGGTGCTTGGGTTTGATTCCTGGTCAGGGAACTAGATCCTGGTGTCTCGACTAAAGGGTTTGCGTGTGCGACTATAAAGATCCTCTATGCTGCAAGTAAGACTAGTGAGGCCAAATAAATAAATAAAATATTTTTTAAAAGGACGAGATTGGTAGATGTTTTAAGCTAAAATACTGAAGGGAAAGGAGGAGAGACAGAAGGAAGGTGGCCTGGGTTTTGGCATGCAAAGAAAATTTGGTAGATAACGGGCAAGAAGAGAGCTGCTAGGTATAAGTTCTGGCAGGCTTAGCCAAAGACTTCCACGTCCCATATTATCTTCTAGGGCTTTCATCTCTAAATGCAAACAGCAAAACAACCTTACATGGGTTAAAGCCTTTATAACTTCCAGTGACAATTCACTGAAATTATCTCTTGATTCTTAGAAGTAGGAATGTGAAAGAATGAGAAATACACGATTTGGATAATTACCTGAATTTGGGTGAACTGACTCTTCCAAATTTAGTTTTCTCAGCAGGATGAAATTGGCAAGAAGCGGTAGAGTTAAACTTGAATCTTAATTTAGGATATTGTTTACTGCTGCTTTAAAAGGAAGGTAATGTTCATGTTTTTATCAATAAATGGTGTAGGGTTAAAGACAAGATGAAATCCATTTTCTTCTATTTCCTCCCGGGCACAAACTTATCTTATCCCCAAACCAGAACCTGCCTTATAGATTCTATTTTTGACTCATTAGTTGTAGTTATTCAGATTTCTATAAATTTAAGAGATATAAACATTAAAAAATGAATTGGCCAGATTAAGTCAAAAGTTTATAATATGCATTATTAAAGGATTTTTTTTTGTTGTTTGTTTTACACCAAATTATTCTAAATCAATGGTTTATGGGGATGGTTTTTATCCCAGGGGAACATCTGATAATGTATGGAAACACTTCTAGTTGTCACAACTAGAGGAGGTGTTACCAGCACCTAGTGGGTTTTAGCTAAAGATGCTGCTTATCATCTTAAAACATACAGCCCCTACATCAAAGAGTTATGTGGCCCCAGATGTCTACAGTACCAAGACTGAGAAACCATGCTCTAACCAGCAGGCTTTTTATTCACAAAGAGGTTAAAAAAGTATTTTGTATACATCGTAATGAGATGAGAAAGAGAAGATAACTGTGGACAACACCCTGAGTCACTCCAAAATTAGGAAGTCATGGAAAAGAAACAGCAAATAAGGATAGGGATAGAAGAAAAATCAGTGTGGGGACCTGAAAACCTGTGATAAACAAATGTATCAGAAAAACATTCAAATTGCTTAGATGCTATTAATAGGCCAAGTAATCCATTCTCCACGGAAGTTTCATTTAAATAAAGGATCTGAGAAATTAATCTCATTGAAATTAACAATATGAAAGACTTGAGGTCCCTAGTCCTCTTTCTATTTGAATTCTTATAGATGTGGCCAGGAAATGTAATATCTACAGGGATCACAGGAGGGCTCTTTGAAGGAATATGTGAAGGGGAGGGATTTTGGTGACCTTCAAATTATACTTCTTAGGCTACTTATGGTTTTAGGTTACTTCAGAGTCACCTCATGCGAAGAGTTGACTCATTGGAAAAGATCCTGATGCTGGGAGGGATTGGGGGCAGGAGGAGAAGGGGACGACAGAGGATGAGACGGCTGGATGGCATCACCGACTCGATGGACGTGAGTCTGAGTGAACTCCGGGAGTTGGTGATGGACAGGGAGGCCTGGCGTGCTGTGATTCATGGGGTCGCAAAGAGTCGGACACGATTGAGCGACTGAACTGAATTGAATTGAGAGTCCACAAAGTTAGACTTGTAAACAAATGAGTGAATGCAGATCCCCTGGAGAAAGGAATGGCTACCCATTCCAGTACTCTTGCCTGGAGAATTCCACGGACACAGGAGCCTGGTAGGCTATAATACATGGAGTCGCAAAGAGTTGGACACAGTTGAGCAACTAACATTATTCACGACCCCCATCATAGCTTTCAGAGGAGGCAGAGTTCTGCTGTTCCCTCTAGGAAGGGGGTTAGTAGTTCTTTTCTTCGGACTCTCACCCAGTCTTTCTATCCACAGATATAGGTTCTAGCAACACAATTTCTCAGGACCAGCATCAGGCACTTTCCCTCCATGACTCCTGTCATGCCAATCTCCACACCTGGCCAAGCCTGTGGCATTCAGGGTCAGTGCAGCAGAGCTGAGATACGAGGCCACCTGGAACACTATGGCACTGGAGCAGCTTCAAGCCAAATGAATGCTCTTTGTAAGAGGGAAACATTGCAGGAAAGCAGGAGAGAGACAGAAAGGAGGAGAGAGGGACAGACGAAGTGAGAGAAAGACAGGAGGGGAGATCAGAGAAAATAGCCACAGATGCAGATATTATCATACACTCTGTGATGTGGGAGAATATTTCATGTCAAAATTCTCTTAAAACCAGAAACATTTGTTGTAAGAGCTCTTATAACTCTCATAGTCCAATCCTTCATTTTATAGATGAAAGGTTTTGTGGCAGAGAGGTTAAATAACTTGGCTTCAATTGACAGTGGGATTCTGTCCCATTTCAGTCCATTGATGAACATGTTATTGACAAGGTTCATGATCTCAAAAATCACCATAATTATCAACCTAAAATTTAGAGGAAAGGAAAATGTTGATGTCAAAGAGGAGACAGCAAGTGGCTCCAAACCCCTCCCTCCCACTGATACTGGAGTAAGGCACTGCAAGGTTTTGCTATCCAGGAAAGAGTAAGATCCTCCACTGGGCACTGATAGGATGCGAAATACAAAAGCAGCAGCTTTGAGTTTCTTCCTTTTGGAAGAAAATGAGTGGTGGCTGAAGATTTTTTTTTAAAGCAAATTTTCTTGTCTGTACTTTCACCACAGGGATGATGAATGGGAAGTAGGATGCAAGAGTGACTTTTAAAAGACATATGTCAGGAAGTAAGCTCTAGTTATGACAGAATATAGAATAGGGAAATATTCTGGACCATTTTCATTTTTTAAGAGAATAAACACATAGCAATGGTATAAAAATTTTAGTGGGTTATCTTAATTTTAAATTTTTATTATTTTGGCTTTTTCTCCCCTATAATGGCAGCCCTAGTTTGAGACCATCGAGTACCACCAACTCCTGTTAACTGCTAATTTAATATGTACAAGTACACATTAGAGGTAGGAAGTGAACTAATGTCTAAATGAGTAAAATTTCCCATATTCTATGTCTTATGGTGTCTGTTTTTCTGCCACTTTATTCCTGTGGGTTTTGTTTTTTTAGACTGACTATTCCTCTAGGTATGTACATTTTTTGCAAAGTAAAAACACAAGCAAAACCCATTGCTTCAAATGATCTTTTCCATAACACTGTATTCTAAAATTTATTATACTAATGTTAGAAATAAAAGAAAATGATACTCAGAAGGACTCAATAACATCTATGAAGTTAGCAATTGAAAGTCTACTGACTATGTAGCAAATGTTCTTTCCAAGCAGAACTACCCCTAGTGCTTCCTCTAGCATCATTCTTGAGTTTAGTTTGCATAAGAACCAAGGAGGAATGTGTTAACCATCCAGATTTCCGGGCCCCTCCCTGGAGACTGATTCTTTTAATTGGATGGGTCCCAAAAGTCTACACTGTTGATAGGCATCCCACCTTCATAATTTAAAAGACCCCCTTTCCAGGTGGCACCAGTGTTTAAGAACTTGCTTGCCAATGCAGGAGACATAAGAGATGTGGGTTCAATCACTTGGTTGGGAAGATCTCCTGGAGCAGGAAATGACAACCCACTCCAGTATTTTTGCCTGGAAAATTCCATGGACAGAGGAGCCTGGCGGGTTACAGTCCATGGGGCTGCAAAGAGTCTGACGTGACTGAGCACAGGATCAACTCAGAGTTTCAAATTCAGAATTCTTTTAAAGGAAAAGTCAGGTTAACAGGATTCCTAATGAATGGAAATGGGAAGCTTTTCACTAAAGGAATAAAATTTAAAAGTCATGTTCACCAAGAGAGAAACTGGAACAGAAAGCAGCACCATAGCAAAAAAGAAAAATGTAGGTGCTTAAGAGTCATCCATGAAGGGATAGTTTCCCAAATTGAATTTTACATTGTAAAGAATATTTTAGTTGAAAATACTTTTCAGCAAGAAAGATTAATGTGCATAGAAGAAATATGCAAATAGTAGCATTTAAAAGAATAGAATGACCCTTTTATAGCCACAGATACATATGGCACTTGACTGAATTGGTTCCTATCTCACTGCCGCCATTTGAAACCACGAATAGGCAGATATCCATGCAGGATCCTTCTGCATGTCTTAAGAATTCATTTGTACTAAGAAGGGTTTTCTTAGGATGGCTCTCTAGACCTCTAGAGAAGGAAAGCTTTCCTTTATGAGATCACAACCTGATCTTCTCAAGTCTTCTCTAATTGTTTAAAATGTAAATCCACCCAGAAAGATATCCCCCAAAGTATTTCATGCAGAACAATGACATATGAAAGGGACTTCCCTGGGGGTCCAATGGCTCAGACTCCAAATTCCCAATGCAGAGGGCCAGGGTTCAATCCCTGGTCAGATAACTAGACATGCTGCAACTAAGAGTTTGCATGCTGTGACTAAGACCCAGTATATCCAAATCAATAAATAATATTTTTAAAAAATAATGACGCAATGTAGGGAGAGTGCGCTGTTCAGAAATCCCCTGGTCACCGTTTTCTTCCAGTTGGCTTCCGGATTGGCCAGCTTAAGGTCAAAGGGTAAAAATGGTGCTGAAAGGATGTCTACTGCCAGTCCCTAACTCATTTTTTTAAAATTTCTGAGCCCTTTGTCATGCTATACATTTGTTTAATTTCAACAGAAAGTTGACGAACTGTTCACATTGATCCCAACTTTAGAGACAAATGTAATAAGTTGATTCTTTCAGGATGTTGTAAGTAAGACAATGCTTTTTACCAAACAGACACCAGTGATCAAAAAGAGTTTGGGTGGCTGATTAATGAAAAGCATTATCAAAAAGCCACAGTCCGTGGTCTGGTCTGTTAGAAGGGAAGAGGGAAAGGAAGAAGGGAGACAAGAAAGAAAAGAACAAAAGGGGGGAAAAAAAAGAGCACGAATTACATGAAGCTGACGTGCCTTAGTAGAGAAATTCTTGCTTTTCAGTGAGTACAAATTGCGAGACATTATAAAAAGTGAGTCTTCTTCCTCCTTGCTTCCCCCACCTCCCACTGATAGAGTACCACACAATGGTATTTTAAGCAACAAGAATGTAAACACTGAAGAGTGTAAACACCGAAGGTTACACATGCCTTCACAATCCTATGCATGCACACAAGCACAAGCCACATACAGAATCCACATTTTTACTTATCAAGAGTGTTTTCCATTAACAAAACTGTGAAAGCTAAATTGGAAACAAAGCTCATAATTGGCTATTACATTATAAGAAAATCAGTGAACAGAAGTTCTCAAACTTCTCACTCATACAAATATATTGTAAAGTTCATGAGCAAACTGCAGCAGGCAGAAGCACTTATTTCATGTAGACTTAATATTTTACAGCGATTATTTTCCAAATTTAAGATGCCAAAGAATTTGAGTGCTTAGGAAAAAAGGAAATTATGTGGTCTCACCTTGATCTACGTATAATTTCCAGGGATGAGGGTAAAACACTGTATACTTAATCTGTACTCCTGGGAATTCTGATACAGGTTGTTCTAGACCTCAGTGTGAGAAACGTATCTATGTACACCTTCCTCCTGCCTCCAGCTACTTTCTACTATAACACCAGCCTTGGACTAGATTATCCAATTCAACTGGATTATCCAGTTTAGGGCTTCTCTTGTGGTTTACATGGCAATATATCTGTTTGCAATGCAGAAGACCCAGGTTCGATTCCTGGGTTGGGAAGATCCCTTGGAGATGGGAATGGCAACCCACTCCAGTATTCTTGCCTGGAGAATTCCACGGACAGAGGAGCTTGGTGGGCTACAGTACATGGGATTGCAAAGAGTCAGACATGACTGAGTGACTAACACACACACACACACACACACACACACAATTCAACTTGTATGGTGTAATACCTTTCATTGTGGGGGATAGAAGGTCGGAAAATCTAGACAGAGCTTGGAAATGATGGGATAAATAGATCCTGAAAAGATTCCCTGTAACAAACTGCATTCAATTTTGGTCTAGAAAGATGGCAGAGTTATTTTAGGAAAGGCATGAAAGTATAAAAGTGCTTTTCTGTAAAAATTTAAAATTTATTATATAAATGATAAACTTTATCTTTTCAACTGGAGGGTTGAACAATGCTTATAGCACATGGGAAACGATTAATATACATTAGCTTAACTGGTAAATTTGATCATCACAACAAGTAAATCTATGAAAACAATTCAAACACAATCTTACTACCTTCACAAAACTTTCTATTGCTGTTGATGCTGCTGTTACTGCTTTGATTTTCATTTCACATTCTTTTCTATTTCTTATCTGTACACACATAATTTTAAATAGTTGCAATAAGACAGCAAAGAAAACCATAAACAAAATGAAAAGACAACCCACAGAATGGGAGAAAATATTTGCAAATGAAGAGAATGTCAAAGGATTAATCTCTAAAATACACTAACAGCTCATGAAGCTCAATATCAAAAACAAACAAAAAATCCAATAAAACAATGGGCAGGGGTTCTAAATGGACATTTCTCCAAAGAAGACATACAGATAGCCAAAAGGCATTTGAAAAGATGCTCAACATCATTAATTATTAGAGACATGCAAATCAAAACTACAATGAGGTATCATCTTACACCAGTTAGCACGGCCATCATCAAAAAATTCTACAAACAATAAATGCCGGAGAGGGTTTGGGGAAAAGGGAATCCTCTTATACTGTTGGTGGGAATGTAAATAGGTACTGCCACTATGGAGAACAGTATGGGGTTTCCTTAAAAACCTAAAGATAGAGCTAACATAGGACCCAGCAGTCCTACTTCTGGGCATATGTCTGGGAAAAACCATAATTTGGAAAGATACATGCACTCCAATATTTACTGCAGCAACTATTTACAACAGTCAGGACATAGAAGCAATCTAAATGTCCATCAGCAAATGAATGGACAAAGAGGGTGTGGTGTATATGTACAATGAAATATTACTCAGCCATAAGAAAAATGAATTAATGCCATGTGTAGGGACCTAGAGATTGTTATACTGAGTGAAGTAAGTCAGACAGAGAAAGGCAAATACCATATGATATTTCTTATATGTGGAATCTAAAATAAATGGTACAAATTAACTTATTTACAAAACATCAGTAGAGTCACAAATGTAGAAAGCAAATTTACGGTTACTGAAGGGGAAATGAGGGAGAAGAGATAAATTGGGAGGTTGGGATTGACATATGCATTCTACTATGTATATAAAATAAGTAACCAATAAGAATCTAGTGTATATAGCACAGAGAACCCTACTCAATACTCTATAATCACCTATATAGGAAAAGAATCTAAAAAAGAATGAATATATGTCTATGTCTAACTGATTTACTTTGCTGCACAGCAGGAACTAACACAGCAGTGTAAATCAACTGTGCTCCAATAAAAGTTAATTTCAAATTAGTTGCAATAATAAAAATATAATTTTATAATTTAATAAAATGGCATGTACATTTCCCATCTTGACTTAGAACATCATTATCATTCTAATAGCAATCCAATAGCCAAAGTCGTGTGTTATAATTCGTCTTTTTTCTTTGTTTTGATAATGGGTTCATTCCTATTTTGTAATTCTGCTATTGTAAATAACAGTTTTCTTCGTGTTTTTTTTTCATAAGATAAATTCCCCAGCGGGATTACTAGTCTAAAGACATAAGTGTTTTTATAGAGCTTGAAGCAATCTGCCAAAGTACTTTTCAAAAGGCTTGTTCTAATTTTCACATTGTCTACAGCATGCTATGTTCTATTATACCTCACTGGTGCGAACATGTTGTCTTTTCTATCTAGAGATGCCCTTTTCCCATTTAGAAAAAAGTCTGGTAAACTCCTACACATTGCTTTATATCAAGCTCAAATGCTACTCTTCCTTGCAGGCTTCTCAAAGTCCCTAGGCACAATTAGTCATGATTTCCATCGTGTTACCACAGTACTTTGTAATAATACCATTTTTAGCACTTAAATAATTCTGTTTGTTGTAGTTGTTTGTATATTTCTTTTTTCTCCTTAGATTATTAGCAATTGTAACGTTGGAACTCTGTCCACTTCATCCTTCCAACCTCTGGTACAGGGCCTGGCATATATTAGACATTCAATAAATGTTTGTTACATGAATGAGGAAAGAATGAATGAACTTGGCAATGTGATGCACACCCAAGCCTCTTGCCATATCTCTGAGTAAAATGCCTTCTTTCACCAACTCTCTTATAGACCACCTAGTCCTAGGAACACTTGTATTTTGGTAGATCTGTTGTACAATATATGTGTTTTTTTTACATTTCTCTATTTTGTAGCTCTAGAATTTTACATTTTTACTAAACTACTTTCAGGTCTTGGTGGTATAATTCTGTGACTTGTTGTGACTCAGTTCTCTGAATTCATTAGACAATGACTTATGAATAAACAAGAGTCAGAAAATGTTTCTTGCCAGTTCAAAATGAAGAAGTTTTTATGAATAAAATGTTAGGACTAGTAAATAGGATTGTAAATCACCTGTGGAAACTATAGCATGTGTATGACCCTGCTGTAGAGAGAATGAAATTTTTAAAATAATCACTGATACTGAATTATTTAATAATAGATAATCAATATATACATTTTGACATATACACTCCCATTTTATCCTTACCAAATCCTGGTAAGAAACACAGACAAAGCAAGTAAATCACATCTAAAATTTAGAAGATAAGGAATCTAAAGCACAGAAAAGTGGTAAGGAAGTGGGAAAAGCAGGATCAGTATTCACATATTTTGAATCACATTTTCCAGTAGTCATGTATGGATGTGAGAGTTGGACTATAAAGAAAGCTGAGTGCCGAAGAATTGATGCTTCTGAACTGTGGTGTTGGAGAAGACTCTTGAGAGTCCCTTGGACTGCAAGGAGATCCAACCAGTCCATCCTAAAGGAGATTAGTCCTGGGTGTTTATTGGAAGGACTAATGTTGAAGCTGAAACTCCAATAATTTGGCCACCTGATGCGAAGAGCTGACTCATTTGAAAATACCCTAATGCTGGGAAAGATTGAGGGTGGGAGGAGAAGGGGATGACAGAGGATGAGATGGTTGGATGGCATCACTGACTCAACGGCCATGAGTTTGGGTGAACTCCGGGAGTTGGTGATGGACAGGGAGGCCTGGCGTGCTGCGGTTCATGGGGTCACAAAGAGTCAGACACGTCTGAGCAACTGAACCGAACTGAAATGAATCACATTTTAGCCCTCATTCTAAAAAATCATGAGACTCTGCTGAATTTTATTCCTTAATTGACCAAATTGAAAAAACAAACTTTTAAATAGTGTAAACTAGACTGGTGATTTACAAACAAGCAAACAAACAAACTTTTCTGGTGATGGAAACATATATTCCAAAAGAATGCTTAAAAATAATTCTGTGTGAAAAATAGTATCAGAGGACTCTTACTGAAATTGGTAAGATGGAGGGGCCTGCGTTCCCTCCTATCTGGTGGTTCCTGATAGTTTTTATAAGTTGCACTCAGGAAAGCATCATAGGGGAAAATTTACTTATCCTATGATTCAGCCATACTTATTATGGCCTAACTCAATATGAAGAACTATGGGAAATACAAAAAAGCATTGCAGAGTCCTTTTCCAAGACCACACAAACACAACACACACTCACTCTCTCTTCTTCTGTCTCTCTTTTTCTCTCTAACACAATGTATTATAAATGTCACAGAAATTATATTACATGGTAAACATTTTGGACTTTCAGGAACAAGTGATAACGTCTAGGTTCATACCCTATATTGAGTCTGAGATATTCATGTAAGGAACAAAGTAAATGGATATGGATTTTGTTTCCTATTCTGTGGCTTTATACAACCATTTAGTCTGCCTATGCTGATATGTGCTGAAAACACTTTTGCCAATCAAATGCAGGTACTGTGTGATCACAGGGGAGAGGGTAATTCAGTGGTATGAGCATGGGCAGTGAGATCAGACAGATCCGGTTTCCTGACCTAAGCTTGGGGCTTGACCAGATGGTTAGCACAATCTTCCTGACTCCAGCTTCTTCATGAGAATAATGGAAACACATACTCTTTGAAATTTCCCATAAGCTATAAGTGAGATAATATATAGCACTTAGAAGAAAACTGGCACATATTCAATGGTCAATAAATAGTAATAATCAACTATTAACATGAAGAAGTTGCTGCTAAGTGCCCACAGACTGTTTCAATTCTATCGTTTTACATAATTTACTTGTGACACAGCTTACTCACAGTGGAAGCTATTATTGTTTTATGTTAATTAAACACAACTGAGTGACTGAACTGAATTAAACACTAAAGACTTTGGCAAGGTAAAAACATACAAATTTTCAAATTAGATATGAAAAAAGTAAAAAAGAATGACCTTGCAAGGTAAATACTTAGAAATTTTTGAATCAGTATTCATGCAAAGCCTTGGCAAGATGCTATGCTTTATTTTGCAATGCGTTAGGTTTTACCCAAACTCTTTGGAAAATGCTAGACTTTTTTTTCAGCTGTATTTTGTATATGACCTCCAGTTCAATCAATCAAAAACAATGAAGTCATTAGTGTCTGCTGAGTTTAGTCACTTCCATAAATGCTGCATTAGTTGTCTTTGAGATTCTCAACTTCACTTGCATTGCGACAAGCATGACGAATGGCGTTCATAAGCATGACACACTCCAAGCAAGCTGGCTACACCCTCATCCTTCCCCTTTCACCTAAGAAGACATGAGGGATGCAAGTAGGTGAGAGTGATGTTATCATAGACAAACTTGAATCTACACAGCTGACTATTTTAGACAAACAAAAAAAACTTATTTACTCACTTTGTAAATTAAACCATTACTATTAACACATTACTTAAAATGCACTTCACATCTGATTGGGACATCAAACAAATTATGATACAGAATTACCCCATGGCATGACCCAAGGCAATGTGTCTGATGTGTGGAAAAATCAAAAGTTCAGTTGCTCTGAAGAAAATTCATTATGGTCAGGAAACCCACTACCACTGAAAGAAGAAAAAGATCTAATACCACAAATTGTGTAAAGTTTGGAAAGATGTTTACTTAATAATCTGCTGCTGCTGTCACTTTAATCATGTCCCACTCTGTGAGACCCCATAGACGGCAGCCCACCAGGCTCCCCCGTCCCTGGGATTCTCCAGGCACGAACACTGGAGTGGGTTGCCATTTCCTTCTCCAAGGCGTGAAAGTGAAAAGTGAAAGTGAAGTCGCTCAGTTGTGTCTGACTCTTAGCGACCCTACGGACTACTTGGATCTAAATACAGTGATAAATTGTGTAGAACCCCAGAAGAGGTAGGACAATGTGTACCATATGTAATCTAGCATTTCTCTAAAACAGCAACTCTTAAATATTTTAGTTTCAATGAACATTTCACTCTTAAAAATTACTAAAGACTCCAAAGATCTGTTTATACAGATTATATCCATGGATATATACTCTATTAGAAATTAAAAGTAAAAAAGTGTTACTTATTAATTTACTTAAAATAACAACAGTAAATCTATTACATGTTAACATAAAATATACATTTAAAAAATAAATATTTTTAAAACAAAAAAAAAATCCTGAAGAGCACAGCATTGTTTTATATTTTTGAAAATATTTTAAATATCTGATGTAATATAAGACACTTGGGTGTTAATACCTGTTTCTGCATTCAGTCTGTTGCAAAGTCACATGTCATTTAGTCTCTGAAAAACTCCACTGTACTCTTGTGGTAAAAATGAGAATTAAAACAGCAAATACAATTTTAGTATTATTATGAAAATAGTTTTGACTTTACTGAAAAGGTCTTACAGATATCCTCTACTCCTGCCTCAAGATTTTGAGAATCACTGCTCTAAAGGTTTTATAATATTTAGAGACTACTTTCATTATTATTTTTGGTATGTTATTATTATTATTTTTAGTATATCTATGTGCTGTTCTTGTTTGAAAACTTCCTGATGGAGAAGACCATGTTCTGCAAATCTTAGGTATCATTTACAGTATGGTAGGCCAGCCCAGAACCACAGTATAGCATTGATATGTAATATGTGAGTAACTGATATACTGATTGATTGAAACTCATGATATTTTATTGTTCCTTTAATAACCTTCAAAATATTTACTACAGAGGCATGTGTACAGTTCATCCAATTTTGAACCCATTATGTCGACATTCTCCTTAACCAGAAGGAGAAGCTAATTGTATCTGAATTTATTACAGATGAAACAAAGTATTCTCCCTCCCTTAGGAAGCACCTGTGAATTTTGTAAGAGAGATATGAGATGAGAAGCTAGAATTCTACAATTCTAGGGATGTCATTATAACATTTTTTTCCCATAAAAATTGTCCTAATGCATCAAATAGGCACTATTTCAAGGTCTAATCAATTTGTGTATTTAATTGTAGTTTCATAATTATAAAACAATTGAAAGCTAATGACATGGAAGGAAATGGAATTGGAATTCATTAAAAGCTAGAGTTTCATACCTCTGTGAATGGAAAAAAGCAACAAATACCATTTATTTTTATTTGTTCTACTTCAAAATCAGATCCTTTGAGAGACACCCACATAGTAATTCAGAACTGAAACATTTATATGTTTATCTCTGCTGAATCCTTGCAGAGTGGGATGGTTAGCAAAATATTAAAGAATGAAACAGTCCTCCTAAATTAAAGGCTTTATTACATAATAAATAATTTCTCTGAATCTTACAAAATGGTTCTTTTATCTTCATCTGTGGAAACCCACGGAAATAGACAAAGTGGCTGCCATGGTCTTGATAAGCAGAAAACTGCTTGACTGTTCTGTCATAATGACAGAATATACTAGAAAAGGCTCTTCCTTGCTAAAATCTAGGTAGATACACAACATAGCTGTTAGACTGGAAAATGAAAAGAGGGGTTACTCATTGCTGTTGGCTTTTCCTTTGTCATGTACATAGGCCAGCAGATACACTGGTCTAGTTGTCTTCTGCTTGCAAAGGATGTCTACATTATCCAAAATCATGGCTAAATTACAAGGCACAAAGCTTCAGGGCTTAGTGGCTCAGTAAATAGAATTTTCTTAGGCATTTCATCTTAAACTGATTTTATTCTTGATCTATGTAGGTAGAAAAGGAACTCTGAATCCTGCCCAGCCTACCTGTGAACATACACAATGGACCAAAGCATCACTGTACTAATAAATCTGGGAAGCAAAAGATGGGAAGAGATTAACTGATGATTAATTTTTGAGCTGTAAAGCAAATGTATGAAATTCTAACTGACACGTTAGTTGACACAATTATGTGTTGTGTAATTATGTGCTGAAAGGCAAGGGAGAAGGGAAAGATATACCCAACTGAATGCAGAGTTCCAGAGAATAGCAAGAAGAGATAAGAAAGCCTTCTTAAGTCAACAACGCAAAGAAGTAGAGGAAATCAATATAGAGATCTCTTCAAGAAAACTGGAGATACCAAGGGGACATTTCATGCAAAGATGGGTACAAAAAAAGGATAGAAATGGCACAGTACTCAAAGAAGCAGAAGAGAAGAAGTGGCAAGAATACTCTGAAGAATTATACAAAAAAGGTCTTAGTGACCCGGATAACCATGATGATGTGGTCACTCACATAGAGACAGATATTCTGGTGTGTGAAGTCAAGTGGGTTTTGGGAAACATTACTACAAATAAAACTAGTGGAGGTGATGGAATTCCAGCTAAGCTATTTCAAATCCTAAAAGAGGATGCTGTTAAAGTACTGCACTCAATATGCCAGCAAATTTGGAAAATTCAGCAGTGGCCACAGGACTAGAAAAGGTCAGTCTTCATTAACTACCATACAATTGTGCTCATTTCACATACAAGCAAGGTAGTGCCCCAAATTCTTCAAACTAGGCTTCAACAGTATGTGAACTCAGAACTTCTAAATGTACAAGCTGGGTTTAGAAAAGGTAGAAGAACCAGAGATTAAACTGCCAACATCTGTTAGATCATAGAGAAAGCAAGGCAATTTCAGAAAAACATCTACTTTGCTTCATTGACTATACCAAAGCCTTTGACTATGTGGATCACAACAAACTGCTGAATTCTTAAAGAGATGGGAATGCCAGACCACCTTTTCTGTCTCTTGAGAAACTTGTACGCAGGTCAAGAAGCAACAGTTAGAACCAGACATGGAACAACAAACTGGTTCCAAATTGGGAAAGGAGTACATCAATGCAGAGTACATAATGTGAAATGCCGAGCTGGATGAAGCACAAGCTGGAGTCAAGATTGCTGGGAGAAATATCAACAACCTCGATATGCACATGACACTGCCCTAATGGCAGAAATTGAAGAGGAACTAAAGAGACTCTCAATGAGGATGAAAGAGGAGAGTGAAAAAGCTGGCTTAAGACTGAACATTCAAAAAACTATGATCGTAGCATCCAGTCCCATCACTTCATGACAAATAGATGGAGAAAAAGTGCAAGCAGTGATGGATTTTATTTTCTTGGGCTCCAAAATCACTGCAGATTGTGACTGCAGCCATGAAATTAAAAGAAATTTGCTCCTTGGAAGAAAAGCTATGACAAACCTAGGCAGCATATTAAAAAACTGAGAATCACTTTTCCAACAAAAGTTCATGTTGTGAAAGCTATGGTTTTCCAGTAGTCATGTATGGATGTGAGAGTTGGACCATAAAGAAGGCTTAGTGTTGAAGAACTGATGCCTTTGACTTGTGGTGCTAGAGAAGACTCTTGAGAGTCCCTTGCACAGCAAGAAGATCAAACCAGTCAATCCTAAAGGAAGTCAACCCTGAATATTCATTGGAAGGACTGATGCTGAAGCTGAAGTTCTTAATACTTCAGCCACTTGATGCAAAGGCCCAACATATTGGAAAAGACCCTGATAATGGGAACGATTGAGGGCAGGAGGAAAAGGGGGCAACAGAGGATGAGATGGTGGATGGCATCACTGACTCAATGGACATGAGTTTGAGCAAACTCCAGGAGATAGTGAAGGACAGAGTAGCCTGGTATGCCGCAGTTCATGGGCTCACAAAGAGTTGGACATGACTTAGCAACAATAGAAAGTTGAACTAACAACAAAGAGTTAACCAAAAACCTCAAGTAAACTAAATTGTAAATGTTGAAGTTAAACTTATAACCTATTTATTAAAAGGTAAAACTGTTATCATTGAAAACTACATTCAATACAAGTCAAGCAGGAACTCTTGTTACCATCTTCACTTGCCTATGCAGTGGGAGCCTAAAAACATTGCCCAGCAGAATGTGGCAGGCTAACTCTAGATTATTCAGTTTGAATTTTGAGTAAGTGTAATTTTAAGTTATTTTTACCTTATAAATGCAAAGGTTTTTGAATTGTTAATCTGGTAGATAGCCCTTAACTGTGTTGTGAAAAATTCAAGTTCAATGGTTTGTGCGCCATTAGTCTATGAAAAGCAAATAAAAGCTGTAGCTTTCTGGTTCAGGCTGCAAACCACCAAGTAGAATGCTGGTGCCTTTGGGTCAAGGATTTGTATGTGAAAATCAATGCTCAAAGGCATATTAAGTCTCCATATAAACAAGGTCAAGTCATTGAACAAATATGTGTTAGGTCTACTAAATTGCAAACCTACTTTAAGACTCTGGATATACTAGTGAACAAGACAAGGTCCTGCTACAGTCCATCTTCTAGACAGAAAAAAATCAGAAAACTTACAGCTGATGAATATACCACCGTCAATGTCCTCCAACCAGAGATCACTAGGAATACACCTTCAGTTGGACAAGTGGGGTTTATTAATTGTTGTAGCTAGCGAGAACACATGTCATAGGGAACCATGAGTGTCTCAGTAAGAGGGTGTTAGAAAGGACTTATTAAAGTGTTTGGGCTTGTATTAGTTGACTTGGGGCAAGGTTAAGAAAGCAGAGCTTTGTTCTGGATTGGATGCTAACAGGAAGTAGAGGTAATTCTACAATTGACTACATGTCTCAATAAATATTACCTATAGCAAGAGCAGACTAGAGTCAGGATGGAGCAATGATTGGTAGATAAGTGGTATTCATTCATTTTAACCAAAAGATGATTTGAAATTTTGTAGGCTACACAGTGACTTTGATTTTAACTGTTTCCAAACAAAAGAATAATGTGGCCTTGGTTTTTTTTTTTTTTTTAACCTTATCTTGGTCTCATAGTGACCTGTCTCATGTTGGTATTCTGTGATATGGTTTCTGTCCAGCAGGTGAAAAAAAATGATCTTCCTGTGAGATCCTGGGCAGCTTCGAATTACACTATGGCTTCACTGTGTAGATTAGTCCAGTTCCCAGATTTCAGAGGCTGCTCTTTTCTAACAATCCAACCACGGAAACAATAAATAAACAGTAGCAACAACAAGGGCTTCACTGGTGGCTCAGCTGGTAAAGAATCCGCCTGCAATGTGGGAGACCTGGCTTTGATCCCTGGGTTGGGAAGATCCCCTGGAGAAGGGAAAGGCTACCCACTTCAGTATTCTGGCCTGGAGAATTCCATGGACTGTCTATGGGGTCGCAAAGAATCTGACACGACTGAGTGACTTTCACTTTCCTAGCAACAACAAAAATCAAAGGGTGATAGAACAGGATAAAAGGGAGGGTCCTTATATGGCTCATCTGTCGAAAGGCTCTCGGACTTGACCAACCAAAGGAAGTCAATTTGTGATTAGCTCAGGGGAGAGTGCAAATGTTCTAGGGAAGAACTATCTCAAAGCCCTTAGGCTGGAAAGAGTTTGAAGCATCTAAAGGACAAAAAGACAGACAGTATGACCCAAGAGGGTCAGTAAGGAAGAAAGAAGGTAGGAGTCAGATAAGAGCTTTGTAGGCTAGGTAGGGGACTGCGACTTTATGCTAAGTGTGAATAATAACATGATTTCATTTCTATATTTAAAATATCCTCATGTATGATCACTGAAATAAGTATTACAGGGTTTGAAGAGTTGATGAGAAGTAGAGAAACAAAGGAGAAGGCAATGGCACCCCACTCCAGTACTCTTGTCTGGCAAACCCCATGGAGAGAGGAGCCTGGTGGGCTGCAGTCCATGGGGTCGCTAGAAGTCGGACACGACTGAGCGACTTCACTTTCACTTTTCACTTTCATGCATTGGAGAAGGAAATGGCAACCCACTCCAGTGTTCTTGCCTGGAGAATCCCAGGGATGGGGGAGCCTGGTGGGCTGCTGTCTATGGGGTTGCACAGAGTCGGACACGACTAAAGCGACTTAGCAGCAGCAGCAGCAGCAGCAGAGAAACAAATGAGGAAGTTTTGCATTGTAGGTAGGAGATGATCCTGGCATGCCCCAGGCTGGTGGCAATAGAGGTGAGCAGAGGGATTGTTCTGGAGTCAGTGCTGTGGAACTTACTGATAAGTTAACTTGGGAGGTAAAGGGCAGGGAGGAATAAATGCAGGATGATTTTTTATTAATTATTGGGTTCTAATTGTCAGTGATAATCTTATTCACCATATCAGTTCTAATTCCTGATTCACAGAGGGCAGTGGATGGTGAATGAAAGAGTCTATGTTGCAGTGAGCATTGGCACAAATGACAAGCTTAAAAACTGTCCACATTTATTAACTTACAGTTGAGGTCTGGTTCTTAATTCTATCAACTTGTAGGTAACTCAGTGGTAACAAAGTACAAAATAATCCAGGTCTGGACAAAACAACTCCATCAAGGTAATACTGTCATAAAGAAGTACTAAGTGTAAGTAAATATCTCCTACTTAGTGAAAACATGCAGAAAAGAAAGTGATTCTAAATTAAATAGATTTGGGAATATTTTTAAAATGGGAAAATAGTGGGTGATTACTTTAGAATGGGCTTCCCAGATTGTGCAGTGGTAAAGAATCCATCTGCCAATGCAGATGTGGGTTCAATCCCTGGGTAGGAAAGATCCCTTAGAGAAGGAAATGGCAACCCATTCTAGTATTCTTGCCTGGGAAATCCCATAGACAGAGAAGCCTGATGGGCTATACTCCTTGGGGTTGCAAAGAGTCTGACACGATTTAGCAACTAAACAACAACTTACAGAAGATAAAAAATCCAAAGATTCTGAATTTTGTCCCCAGACATCTTTGATATGATACCTAACCTTTTCTCCTTAATTCAAGTGAATGCTATGTACATTGTACACTAACTTATCTTAAAGGAGTCTCTGAAGAATTGGCTATGCTATTTGCTGCCTCGTGTCAACCTTTGAAGGTCATAGGCCCATCAGATGGCTTTATCTAATTTCCTGTGCTGAACCCAGAGAGAACTCTCCTCAGGAACATACAGCACCCGGGTAATGAAGTGTGGGCAATAAACCACAGCTTCTCCAGAATCACACTGGGGCGTCTTCCTTTTCTCTCATAAGAGGAGACCTTCAAGAAGCAGTGAGGTAGCAGAGTATGGGAGCACTCCTCATCCACGCCTATTGTGGCTCATGGCTGGTGCTTAGGCTATCTTTCCAGCATGATGGTGACTCCAGCAGAGGAGACTCTGCCTCTATGGCATGCTTTGCTTTGGAATCCAGAGGTTCAAAATTTTATTTTGTGTAAGCAGAATCAGGTGTGGGGTATATGCAAGAAGCGTCTTTGTCTACTGATATGCTTAAAGCAATGTGACCAATCAAAAGATGTTTGGTTTGAGAATGTTCTTGTCAAGCACCAGAGAGAGAGCTTCAACCTACAGATAACATGGCACCTAGCATAAAACCAGATTATCTAAAATTGACTGCACAAAATCTACTTATTTTAGAATCTATTTCTGCATGTTTTTACTACATAGATAGGAGACTTAGTACTTAGTACTAAGTACTAAGTACGAGTACTTAGTACTCGTTTATGACAATACTACATTGATCAGGTTGTTTGCTCCAGATTAGGGTTATTTTGTACTTTGTTACCTAGAATTTAACACACGTTGACTTTTGAAGGTTCAGTTCAGTCATTCAGTCATGTCCAACTCTTTGCGACCCCATGAATCGCAGCACGCCAGGCCTCCCTGTCCATCACTATCTCCCGGAGTTCACTCAAACTCACATCCATCAAGTCCGTGATGCCATCCAGCCATCTCATCCTCTGTTGTCCCCTTCTCCTCCTGCCCCCAATCCCTTCCAGCATGAGTCTTTTCCAATGAGTCAACTCTTCGCATGAGGTGGCCAAAATACTGGAGTTTCAGCTTTAGTATCATTCCTTCCAAAGAACACCCAGGGCTGATCTCCTTTAGAATGGACGGGTTGGATGTCCTTGCAGTCCAAGGGACTCTCAAGAATCTTCTCCAACACATCAATTCAAAAGCATCAATTCTTCAGTTAGAATATACTTAAACTACAATGGTGAGAGTTGGGGGGAAATAAAAACATCTTAGGGGTCATGTGGTCACAATCTGTTACGGGGACACCAAGCCATGTAAAATCACCACAGCTAAGGGAACTACTTCAAGAAACCAGAGATAGAATGCAGTCATCCTACAGCCCACATGCATTCTCACCACCATTAGAATGACTCCCCCAGCCAGTCATGCTTACTCACTCTCATTCGTTGATTGTTTGATGATACGGGCAAACTACAAAGTCCTCTGTTTTGTGTAGGGCAAAAGGTGAGAGCAAATTTCTAGAAGTTAATAAACAGGTTATCAGTTTTCTTTCTCTCTGCTCATAGCAATAGGGCAAAATCACTGAAGTGTGAAAAACAGGATTCTGTTCCACCAGTGCCTCCCATCCAGTGCTGCAGGAGAATGAAATATTGACATACTTAGCTGTGGTTCTCGTAATTTCACCCAGCTCAAAGCAATGACTGATCACTCCTGGGTAGCGTGAAAACACCTGGAGAAAGGAGAGAAAATGATCTTTCTTTCCAAGCTCCTTTGTGCCTTTGGATTGCTTACAGCTAAGGATACACGTCTTGCAGTGATTGAAGAGGGTGGTAACAGCAGCTGTCAAATCTGTAAAGTCAAGACATGAAACTCATTTTTAAGATCTCAGTAGAGGAGAATAATAAGAGGAAGGTAACTTGTAATTTCTGCCAATTAGATACGCAGGAATAACTAAGTGTTTTTTTAAAAAAATCACCTTCCTTGACTTGTTAAAAATTGAATTTCTACATTTCAATAACATCGTCATTTGTAATTATAGGAGTGCTGACATTTTATTTCCCCTTTTCTGAGTTCTAAGTTTGTCTTTTGAGAGAAAATAAAAGCTTTTAAGTGTGATCATATATTTAAAAAGCAGTAAAGGCTAGTACTTTTCATAATATTTTCAACTATCAACATACCTGAGAAAAACAGAAAGGAAGGAAAACAACCTATATATTTCAAGTATGGACAGCACCATGCTGGATAGTAAAAAAAAAGAATATTTAGAGAGCCTGAGTACATGTCCCTAGGGTGTCATGACTCTTTCCAAATGATGGGGGTGATTTCTGGAAATTCATTAAACCTTTCAAAAAATATTTACTGGGCATCCACAGTGGGCAATGATCTGTGCAGGAAGGTGGGAGTTGGATGCAGGTAAGCATGATGTACAAAGATAAATGAGATGCAGAATATTCCCTTGAAGACCTCACAGTCTAGAAGGGAAGAAGACATACTGTTTTTCACCTTGTACTAAAATTATTTGTGTATCAGTTAAGTTCAGTTCAGTCACTCAGTCATGTCCAACTCTTTGCGACCCCATGAACCACAGCACGCCAGGTCTCCCTGTCCATCACCAACTCCCAGAGTTCACCCAAACCCAAGGGCATCAAGTCGGTGATGCCATCCAGCCATCTCATCCTCTGTCATCCCCTTCTCCTCCCACCCTCAATCTTTCCCAGCATCAGGTCTTTTCAAATGAGTCAGCTCTTCGCATCAGGTGGCCAAATTATTGGAGTTTCAGCTTCAACATCAGTCCTTCCAGTGAACACCCAGGACTGGTCTCCTTTAGGATGGTTTGGTTGGATCTCCTTGCAGTCCAAGGGACCCTCAAGAGTCTTCTCCAACACCACAGTTCAAAAGCATCAATTCTTCGGCACTCAGCCTTCTTCACAGTCCAACTCTCACATCCATACACGACCACAGGGAAAACCATAGCCTTGACTAGACGGACCTCTGTTGGCAAAGTAATATCTCTGCTTTTTAATATGCTATCTAGGTCAGTCATAACTTTCCTTCCAAGGAGTAAGCATCTTTTAATTTCATGGCTGTAGTCACCATCTGCAGTGATTTTGGAGCCCCCAAAAATCAAGTCTGACACTGTTTCCACTGTTTCCCCATCTATTTCCCATGAAGTGATGGGACCAGATGCCATGATCTTAGTTTTCTAAATGTTGAGCTTTAAGCCAACATTTTCACTTTCCTCTTTCACTTTCATCAAGAGGCTTTTTAGTTCCTCTTCACTTTCTGCCATAAGGGTGGTGTCATCTGCATATCTGAGGTTATTGATATTTCTCCAGGCAATCTTGATTCCAGCTTGTGCGTATTTGTGTATAAGAGTCATAAAAATTAGAGGTAACTATTACGGAATTTGAGAAGAGGAAGATATTACAAGAGAGGAGCAGGGAGGAATTCTAGAAGTATATATAACTGATTTGCCTGGAAAAATGGGAAACCTTTGGACATGGACAGAAGGTGAAAGAGTATTTTCCTTGAAAGCAAGAACAGCATGAGTAAAGACATAAGGAAACCATGGTAGACCAATAAATTGTTCTGTTCTCCTGAACTGAGTGGAAGACTAGCTGGAAAGACAGATTGGGGATTTACAGTAAATGGTAAACTAAAGGCAAAAGGAGAAGGGGGAAGCAGAGGATGGGATGGTAAGATAGCATCACTGACTCAATGGACATAAATTTGAGCAAACTGCAGGAGATGCTGGAGGACAGAGAAGCCTGGTGTGCTGCTGTCCATGGGGTCATAAAGAGTTGGACACAAGTTAGCCATTGAACAACAACAACAAACTAAATGAGAGCCAGTTAAAGATGTCCAGGGATTCCCAGGTGGCTCAGTGGTAAAGAATCTGCCTGCCAATGCAGAAGATGGGGGGTTGATCCTTGGGTTGGAAAGATCCCCCTGGAGGAGGAAATGGCAGCCCACTCCAGTATTCTTGCCAGGAAAATGCAATGGACAGAGGGGTCTCGTGGGCTACATTCCATGGGGTCACAAACAGTCAGACACGACTGAGTGACTGAGCGCGCACACACACACACACACACACACACATACACATGTCCACTTCTTAATCCCTGGAATTTGTAATCATGTTACTTTACTTGGAAAACAGGCTTATCAACTGTCATTAAATGAAGACTCTTGAGTTGGGGAGATTATCCTGGATAATTTGGGTGGGTTCACAATAATCACAAGTGTCTTAATAAGTGAACAAGTCAAGGTCAGGGGTGATGTGATGAGGAAAGCAGAGGTCAGACTGATGACAAGAAGAGGCTATGAACTATGAATGCAGGTACTTCCAGAAACTATGAAAAGCAAGGCAATAGCTTCTCTGCTAGAGTCTCCAGAAGGAAGGCCGCCTCAGAAATCCATTTTAGACATCTCACCTCTAGAATGGTAAGATAATCAATTTGCGCTGTCTCAAGCCACTATGTTTGTGATAGTCTTTTATAGTAGCAACAGGAATCAGAGTGGAATACTCAGAATATTCTACCTTACAGCATCAGCCTGACCCTTCAAGGTGGTCCCACAACTCTTACTCACTCTTTGATTATAACACTTGTGTGTGTGTTTTTAAAATATA
The DNA here is from genome assembly GCF_029378745.1 of Bos indicus. Classification (NCBI taxonomy): domain Eukaryota; kingdom Metazoa; phylum Chordata; class Mammalia; order Artiodactyla; family Bovidae; genus Bos; species Bos indicus. The sequence goes on from NC_091770.1 coordinate 32,101,438, forward strand.
TTTACCTATCTTGCTTGGTCTACCAAGAGGATAAAAAAATGTGTTAACAAAATAAAGAAAACCCACAAATAGAAAACGATTTGAGAGCAAGATGTTGAATTCTTTGGTGAATGCAGTACATTTGAAATGTCAGTGGGTCAACACGGTGGGTAGACATTTAGAAATGGAAACTCATGCTTTCTTTTTTTTTTTTTTTTAATGTATTCTTTTTAATGGTTGAGTAATACTCCATTGTGTATATGTACCACAGCTTTCTTATCCATTCATCTGCTGATGGGCATCTAGGTTGCTTCCATGTCCTGGCTATTATAAACAGTGCTGCAATGAACATTGGGGTACACGTGTCTCTTTCTGCTTAGAGATAAAGGTGCATAAATCTCAGAAGCCATTACTAAAATTTATTATTACAGCTGTGAAGAAAGCTGAGCACTGAAGAATTGATGCTTTTGAACTGTGGTGTTGGAGAAGACTCTTGAGAGTCCCTTGGACTGCAAGGAGATACAACCAGTCCATTCTGAAGGAGATCAGCCCTGGGATTTCTTTGGAAGGAATGATACTAAAGCTGAAACTCCAGTACTTTGGCCACCTTATGCGAAGAATTGACTCATTGGAAAAGACTCTGATGCTGGGAGGGATTGGGGGCAGGAGGAGAAGGGGACGACAGAGGATGAGATGGCTGGATGGCATCACCGACTCGATGGACGTGAGTTTGAGTGAACTCCGGGAGTTGGTGATGGAACAGGGAGGCCTAGTGTGCTGCAGTTCATGGGGTTGCAAAGAGACAGACATGACTGAGCAACTGAACTGAACTGATTATTACAGCTCCTAAAATAGACTCATTGAAGTGTGGCTATTGACCACTGAGAAAATTTAAGTGGTATGTATTCATGAGAAGGGAATTATTTCATCAGGATATTTTGACATATGTTGTTGGAAGAAGTGATTTTATAGTATTATTAGATAAAATGCCACTAGTTTATGATTATCCATAAGCAAAGCAAAAGGCAACCTACCACAGATGAATTCACAGATTGAGAAAAGTCCAAAAGTGGGTTTCCCTGGTGGCTCAGCTGGTAAAGAATCTGCCTGTAATGTGAGAGACCTGAGTTCGATCCCTGGGTTGCGAAGATCTCCTGGAGAAGGGAACGACTACCCACTCCAGTACTCTGGCCTGGAGAAGTCCATGGACTGTATGGTCCCTGGGGTCACAAAGAGTGGGACACAACTGAGCAACTTTCCCTTTTCTTTCTAAAGACAAGTACCTTACCCATAAGTTTCCCGATTTCTAAAATGTCTTTAACAGGACATTAATTTTTCAGCCATGCAAATGTTTCTGAGTACCTCCTACTGCAAGGCAGGGTACTTCATTCATCCTTTACCTAACATAATCTTTGCTTGTGAGAAGCTTATTTCCTTTTAATATCAAACTGCATATTTTCCCCAAAGCATTATATAATTAGACAGCAAATTGCCCCAAATTACCTTTTTCTCCCAAAGGTATATAATTTTTAAGTCTCCCTAAAGTGTTCATGGCCTATCCCAATCCTACAGTCTGTTCCTACGATTCATCATGGTAGAACAGGGACACTGTGCCTGGGAACTGCAGGAAGCTGGGTGAAGGGCTTGCAAAGATGTCACATAGGGAGGAAAAACAGGTAAAGGAGGCTTAAAGTAAGGATGGTGAAAGCAACCTTTGCCTATTTCAAATCCTGGGTTGGCCTAAATTACCACCACTTCAGGGATTTTATAAAAAGCTGCTGCATTGCTTTTGCAGAAAGACCGCTTGGTCAGCAGAGTGGGATGACCTCTACAAACAGACGGCCATGATGTTTAGCAATCAAGCAGAAATTTCAGGGGCAATAGAACACTGCAGTCTCCACTCTCCTGTCCCACAGTGCAAACGACACAGGTCAACCAAATAAGCGCAGGCAAGGTGGGACTAAAATCTTTACCAGCCCTGAACTCTGAAAAGACGATGGTATGTCCCTAAGCCAAGGTCCAGCACTACTCCAAAGAACCATACTCACATGCTGTTTTAGAAATGGTGCCTCTGAGTTTAACCAAATATTTTAGGATCAGTGACTCCTGACATTGTATAAAAAGGAAGACTACCTTTACCACATATAATTCTTACACTGTGTTTGTTGTTTGGTTGCTAAGTTGTGTCTGACTCTTTATGACCCCATGAACTGTAGCCCCACAAGGCTCCTTTGTCCATGGGATTTCCCAGGCAAGAATAGTGGTATGGATAGTCATTTCCTTTTCCTGGGGATCTCCCTGACCTAGCGAATGAACCCAAGCCTCCTGCATTGCAGGCAGATTCTTTGCTACTGAGATACCTGAGAAGACCTAATTTTTATATAGACGTGTACATTTTTTTAATAGTTAAATATGTGTAATGGATTCTATCCAAATCATTACCCATAACATGTGTTTGTGCCTAGTTGCTCAGTTGGGTCTGACTCTATGTGACCCCATGGACTGTAGCCTGCTAGGCTCCTCTGTCCATGGAATTCTCCAGGTAAGAAAACTGGAGTGGGTTACCATGCCCTCCTCCAGGGGATCTTCCCACCCCAGGGATCAAACTCAGGTATCTCACACTGCAGGCAGATTCTTTACCATCTGAGCCACCAGGGGTGTGGGAAGATCCCCTGGAGGAGGGCATGGCAACCCACTTCAGTATTCTTGCCTACCCATAATATGTACTAGGTTACTTTTTTTTTTAATATCAAACTTTTTCCAAAAAATTTTTTTCTGGAAATCCAGTTTTTTAATACCCAAAGCACATGTGAGTTGGAGCATACCTATTTAAATAGCAATTAAAAAGTAAAATGAACCAAATTTTGCTGAAAATCATTCTATAACACATTATTCACTTCCTTGCCTTCTTAATCATATGATGCTGAATGTAATTTAACCTATTTTATAATGACATGGGTTTCATTATTATAAATAGTAATTATTCTATGGTGCTGTGACACAAGGAATTTCTTAGGGATTCTTACCTACACTTGAAGTGGTCTAGCTGAATTTGGTGTTTTTTTTTTTTTTTTCCATTTTGAATGACCTGTTTATAAATTTTCTTGGGTCTTTCTCTTTGGCATAATATATACATCAGTTGGCTTTTATTTACTACTTTACTACTATTGTAGTCAGCCCACCTGCTTCCACCAACTCTTAACCAATAAACAAGATATTCCCAATGTGCCGACATTATGGGGAATTATCTTGAGCTGGGGAGTTAGACCAATGTTTCTTAAACTTTAATGTACTATAGTTTACTCTGGGGACTTGTTAAAATGCATATTCTGATTCAGTAGTTCTGGAAAGGAAACTGAAATTCTGCATTTCTACTCAGCTTCCAGGTGATACTCATCCTGCCAATCCCTGGAACACATTTTGAGGAGCAAGGTATTATTAGATGGCCCTACTGTTTAAGAACTGTGAAGAACTAAAGGCAAACCAGTTCTAAGGGAGGGATTAAAGACTACTTTCCTAAAAATAAATTCTAAACATTTAGAATATTGAATATTAAATATACATTGAATGTAATATCTCCAAAATGACTTTCCTTATCAATATGCCCATCACCTGAGTCTACCATACAAACCATATCACTGTTTTCTCTACTAGTATATAGCTTAATTTATCCCTCTCTTCTGGGACTTATATCTTTGTAAACTGTTATGATTTAGATATGTCAGGTACTAAACTAGGAGAGGAACCAAATCTTACAAATCTGTGTATCCCTTAACACTATGCTTTGCTTAAAAATGATTTCTGAATACATGTCAAGACTGGAGAATTAAGAACTATAAGGTTCTTTATAGTATCAGGTTCTTTATTGTGTGATAAATGATGAGGAAGTGAATCAGAAAGTAATACTTCCTATACTAGATAAGTACTCAGATATTAATCAAAAGTGAAGCAATACTATTATCAAATGTCAAGTTCTACTAAACCGCTAAGAAATTTGTTTTGTTTTCAGAGTTCCCGACTCCCTGTGCTATACATATCCCTTCTGCTTCCCACCCACCACACACCATACCTAATCAAACACATATGCACACACCCACAGGCACAAATATTAACATGTATCATCTTCACATTCTTTAACCTCCAAACCTTCTTTGAAGAAAGAGTCTGAGACTAATTTATACTAAAATGTAAATGATTGACTATAGCTTAAAGAGCTATTCCTTACCCCCACCCTAAGGGGAGTTTGAATTTTTAACAGAAATCAAGCACTGTATGTAATGGAATGAGGCCACTAAAGAAGACATTTGGACTTTTAATGATAAAGCAAATGACAGATTTAAGTAGAGGTTCTCTGAATACCTCTGCATCATGTTATGCTAGAAATGAACTTCTCCTGAGTAATTGCTAATAGCTTTCCTGTACATGGGCTATAAGGTTTCTCCATAGTGACAAGCTGCTTCTAGCCTGATATGAGGAGCCAATGTGCACAGAAAATCCTCACTAAAAGTACAAGCTACAGAACCAGTCAAGACTAAAGCAGAACAAACACAAAAATCAATTTGGCAGCTTATTTGAATCTACACTGTGCCTCTTTCCAAGGGCAGACAGGATTTATAATCTAGCTCGGAAAAAATAAAATGAAGTCCCAATTTCCATTAAACATCTGTGTAATGAAAAGAAATGGAAATTGTCTAACCAGAGATGATTCGAATATCTAAGTAACAGTATCAATGAAAGCAGACATCATGCTTGCTTTTGAGGCAATATCATTTTACTAATTTAATCTAGCCCAACAATCTACTACTTATTCCACACCTTTAATTAAAATCAGTGTTTACTTCCATGGGATTCTAGATGGAAATCAATGACAGATGCTCAGGAGGGAAACGTAAGGCGTAAAATAAGACAGTCAACATAATGCAGAGAGGTTTATATGAAGCTGCTCTGTACCAACACATTCCTAAATAACAGAAGAAGAAAACAGTTCTAGAGGATATTCTACAGAGTCTAGAAGCATTTCCCCTAGTCACAGGATGTCAGTGTGATAAAAGGCACATTAAGGAGGAAAGGATCTGCCTTTCTCAACCCTACAGACTGTTCACTGTAAAAATGACTGGAAATCAGCTCAGAAATCCCGAGCACAACACTGGCAAGCAAGATACTCCAAAGTTACAGACGAGCTCTGGTGGACTGTGCAGCGGTCAGCCACAAAATGAAGTTCTCACATTTGCTCTTTTAGTCATCCAGGAGTTGCTCAATTGTGAAAGGCAGACAACAGAAATTTCGATTTCAGATAAGGTAAAAAAGATATAAAATGGTTATTTTCTTCCCACAACAGAACACATCCAACAATTTTGGACATTTTGCTGAAAAGGAAAGAAGATATACAAGCATGGCAGCGCTGTACATGTCACGGATCACAGCTATTGTAAGCCGGGTCCAAATCGAAGGGAATTGGGTTTCCCAGCCCAAGAAAGCGTGGCTATTTCAAATCTCTGATTTCAGCGTCCTCATCACAAATGCGGATAATAATATCTACTTCCAAGAGAGCTTATAGGAGAAATGAAATAATATTTATGGATTGTTTAGCAAAATGACCACTCAATAAACAGTATTTATTACTACTTCCATGGAAAGCCATCATCAGTTCAATTCAGTTCAGTCGCTCAGTCGTGTCCGACTCTTTGTGACCCCATAAATTGCAGCACACCAGGCCTCCCTGTCCATCACCAACTCCCAGAGTTCACCCAAACTCATGTCTATCGAGTCGGTGATGCCATCCAGCCATCTCATCCTCTGTTGTCCCCTTCTCCTCCTGCCCCCAGTCCCTCCCAGCATCAGAGTCTTTTCCAACGAGTCAACTCTTTGCATGAGGTGGCCAAAGTATTGGAGTTTCAGCTTTAGCATCAGTCCTTCTAATGAACACCCATCATATTCAAGTTTAATTTTATGGATGCTTTCTGCTTGTCTGAAAATTAAAGAAATGAATTGTATGCATACTAAAACTGTGCCATCACTGAAGGTTGAAATGAATTAAAATATGTAAAGCACTTAGAAGGTGCTCTAAAGGAGTAAGCTATTATCACAGAGTGATGTCTCACGTATTAAAAAGACAGGTTGTGCAGCCAGATTATCTGCATTTCTGTTCCTAGTCTACCTAGGACCAACTGTGTGCTTTGGACAAGTCTTTTGAATTCTTCGTCTCAGTTTTCTCATCTAATCTATAAAATGAAGACAATCATAGTGACATTTACTTAGTAGATAATTGTGAAAAATAAATGTTACTAGATTAGAATAAGAAATTGACATAAACTAAGTTCTGTTTAAGTATTAAGATACAATCTTATCTTTTCCTTTTTATAGTACACATATACTGTTGCAGATAGACCTTAGAGTGATCTCCGAAAATTTCTGCCTCCTGGTGTCCATGGCTTTTTGTAACCCCCTCCATTTGAATGTAGGCAAGTCCTATAACTTGTTTCTAGCTAATATAAAATGGCAAATGTGTTACATCCCAGATTAGGTTATGTTATAAAGACTGAGTTTTACTGAGTGACTCTCCCACTGACCTTGAAGAAACAAGTACCTATGATATGAACTGCTTGCAGAGAGGGTCACAAGGCAGGGAACCACAGGTGGCCTCTGGGAGCTGAGGGCCTCAGACTCAGAACAAGCACACAGAGTTCTCTCAACAACAGCAATGCTAAGATTCCAGAAAGGAATACAGGCAAGCCAAACACTGCGATTGCAGTCTTGTGAACGTCAGAGCAGAGGACCCACTTAACCATGCCTTGACTCCACAGAAATCATGAAATAGCAAACGTGTATTTTATTAAGCCTATACAATTTTTGTATCTGTTACACACTAATAGAAAACCAACACCTCCATGTAATATTTAGAGAAAAGAATAGGAGGTTGTGAAAAAGTTTATTTTTTCAGTGGCTTGGTATATTTTTCTGACATTTGCCTGTATTAAGCATTGTGAATCTAGTGCTGAGAAAGACCTAGTCAAAGCCATTGCTAACTCTATCTTTGTTAATTACACTGAAAAAGATCTAACTGGTCTACACTTTTCCTCTAACTTAAGCTTCTGGCCTTCATGAATGGCAAGAAAATTAGGATGAGAATAATGTTCATTTTTCCAGCTTCAGCTCACAGTTCGGAATAAACAGAAAAATGCTTTTCTAGTTGCTCAGAAGATAAAGAATCTGCTGGCAAAGCCGGACACCCAGGTTTGATCCCTGGGTCAGGAAGATCCCCTGAAGAAAATGGGAACCCACTCCCGTGTTCTTCCCTGGAGAATTCCATGGACAGTGGAGCCTGGCAGGCTACAGTTCATGAGGTCGCAAAGAGCAGACACGACTGAGCCACTAAGCACGCACATATACTAAAATGCCTTTTTGAGAGTGGGGATGGGGGATTGAAATATTTGTTGTGTAAAGCTGAATGAAATATTTGCTGTGTACTGTAAAATTTAATAGGTTTTGCTGAGAAACCTTACCCTGAATATTACTGGCTTTCTGAGGAGTTTCCGCCTTCCTTCCCTCCTCTGTTTGCTCAGCTTTGCCATTCCAGAGAAACAAACTGAGAGTGAAGGTATCCGTGTACTGGTTTGGGGCTTGGGTTACTGCTAGTTGTAAGACTAGATATGATACAGGTAAACTAGCTTATCTCTGTCTCTACTGACCTCAAAGGCATAGGGTCAGGGAAGAGGTGAATAATAAATGAAAATGAAATGCAGGGAAATTTTTACAAAGGCAGAACAAATTACAAACGACAAAAACAAATTACAAAAAACTCTGGAAAGGAGCCTAGGTAAACATTTAAAAAGCCTCAAGTTGTTTATCATCTTAGAGCTATCTCATATGGCCCATTCAAAGGGTGAGCTTGCTTATGATTTTAAGTTTGGACCAGAGATTCATGGAATTCGAGCACTGGAAAACAAGGGAGTTTTTCCCTTAATCAATTCTTGTGTAAGAGAAGTGGTTTTCTAGATTGTTGAGCAGGGTTCTGAGGCTCAGTGAAAAAGAATATTCTGGTTAATTATCCATCAGTTTCTGCTACGGGCAATGAGGGGCTAGTGGTAGAGGTGGCAGGCAGGGGCCACATCTCCTGATCCTAATTCTAGTCTATTAATTTATGTCTAAGAGCACAGATGTATGGGGAAAAGGTATGCTTGTTAAGATTATACCGCTAATTGCTTTCAACTTTGTAACAGAATCACAAAAGGCTTTTGTACATTTGCTTATTCCTGTTAGGCATCTATATTCATAATGCCAATGATGAATTTTGCTACTTCAAAAAAGCCATTTTATTTCTCAAATTCGTGATGTCTCTATTACATTCTGCCAGTGTGAGGAAATGAGTGTCCAATCTTGTCAATGTAATATTTATTCTCAATCTCTGTAATATCCACTCATCCTTATTTGAAACTTGATAAAATCTGTTGGCAACCTCCTTGAAGCTGCAAAGCAGTTATCCAAAACAATAATTTGCAAGATATTCAATATAAATGGGCACACAGGTCATCCTTGAACATGGATATGTGCCTTTTGTGATTCACAGGTTTAACTCAATTTTCCTAAAGTCTATTGTAAAATTTAGAGTTGTTTATTACTTTTCTTATAACCTGTTTTAAAATTTACAAACCATAATATAGTGATCTTTCAGGATGACATCTGAAACAGATATTTCCAAAAATCCCTAGGGAGCTAAGCATCAGAAATGATGAACAATTCTACAAAGTATTTCTAGATATATTAAAAAGAGTTTATATACACTTTTATGTTATTCCAGAGAGAATATTAAGGATGAAACATTTTGGCTCCCCTTGGCTTAACAGATACCCCCTCTCATTTAGAAATATTTCTTGGGAAAAACTAGTTGGAGAGTTGCTGCTGCTAAGTCGCTTCAGTCGTGTCCGACTCTTTGCGACCCCAGAGATGGCAGCCCACCAGGCTCCCCCGTCCCTGGGATTCTCCAGGCAAGAACACTGGAGTGGGTTGCCATTTCCTTCTCCAATGCATGAAACGGAAAAGTGAAAGTGAAGTTGCTCAGTTGTGTCCGACGCGATCCCATGGACTGCAGCCTACCAGGCTCCTCCGTCCATGGGATTTTCTAGGCAAGAGTACTGGAGTGGGGTGCCATCACCTTCTCTGAGTTGGAGAGCTAGAAATGTACAATTTAAACACAATGCAATAAGGACTGATTTGCACCATAAGAAGAAATCCAGAGAGGGAGGAAAAGGCATGGTGTATCTGATAAAAAGTGAGTAGATTTATTGCTGGAGTACAAAGTTTACACTGGTGGAGTGGCTGAGATAAAAGAAGATGAAGAAATAGGCAGGGGTTAGATCAGAGAATGCCCTGTAGTTCATTTAAGGAACTCAGGAACCTTAAACCTCTAAGCAGGGCAGTGATGGGGTCAGATAGGCATCTTATATAATCCCTTGGGCCTGAGGAAAGACTTGTTTCATGACTCTTTCAATTATAATAAAATGTTGATTGTACTCTATAATATGCATTTGTCACTCCGTACTCTATTGTGGAATACTTGGAATAAAGTCACTCCAACATCTTGTAAGTCTTTCAAAACTTACAAGAACATGTACGTTGAAAATGTGGTACTCTCTCGTGTTAACTTGTATGAGACGGTTTTGGTGGGCAGATTTTCTCTTCAGTGGTTATTGTAGTTTTCTTGAGCCTTTTCACTATTCCCAATTTATGCTACTTGGCATATCAACATTTTATGGCTCACAAAAATGGGGTTTCAATATTCAATCTTGAATTGTTTATTTATATCCTTCCTCTAAAAATTCACAGAGTTTTTCAAAGCCCTCTCTTCTTTACCCTCCCTTCCCAGCTTCCTTTGCCTCTCAAATCAACAACTTGAAGATAGGTGGCGTTAACACACACTAGTCTGTAATAATAATGTAGGTAATTGAACACTGTGAATGATAGTCTGGGCAGAGAATGTTAGGTGCATTCTGTCTCCCAAACACCCTTGTAGATTATCCATATTCACTTCTTACAATATGCATCGAAAGTGCAAATTAAAATAATTTAGAATTCTGCAGGAAAAACAGAGGGAGGTAAATGTTTATTGCTCATCTTATTGCTAAAGCGCTGGAAACATTTTCAACATTTCACAGCTCCACAGCTTGAAAAGTTGATTGGTAAAGATGGCGTCATGAGGACACCACAATTCAGAAAACAGTGGGGCAGCCCGTCACCCTACAGTCAACTAACAATCCACAGTAACCAAAGGAATAATAAATGCTTTGCAAAATACTATTTTTTCCTTAGTTCATTATTGAATATTTTAAATTTATTAAGTATTCTTGCTGCAAAGAATAAAGGAATTACCAATCAACAGATCATGTTCTTACCAAGTGCCAGACAAAATAATCCTCACAGTGTAATTACACACTGTGAAAAAATAGTAGGAAATTGGAAAGAAGGGACCATAATGTTAAGACAACTGAATGCTTCGCAGAACAAAAATATGATATACTGTGGGGAACAGAAAAGAAGGTTATCTTTAAAGAAGATATAGACTTTCATACAAGTGTTGGATTTTGATTCCTAATATTTAAGAGGATGCAGACATGCTTCACCTTGGAAACGGCTCTAATTTTTTCCACCTTTTCACCAGCCCACTGATTTTCTTCAGGCCATTAACAGCAGTGCCTGCCTGGACAATTGTGAGCATCCACTCCTTGATGTCCAAAGCCTTCGGATTTCACAGTATTGAACCAATCATCCACTCTTCACCAGTATTATCTTTCAAAACGCAAAGCAAACAATTTCACATTACTGTGAAAGACACACAATAATGACAACAAAACCAGACTCTTCCAGGGAAGCCCATTATCTAGAGAATTAAAGTCCAGCCTTTTTTGTGGTATATGCCATATTCTCTAAACATCTGCTGTAAAGTACTCCCATCCTTGTCTTTTATTATTCCCTGCATTCTAATTACTCCGTGTCGGCACCAGATTCTCTAAAACATGGCTGGTGCATGTTCACAACTACAGACCTTTCCATGCTTCAGCCTCTGCTTAGAATGCTTTCCTCAAACTCTTTGCCTGAGAAAATCTTACTGCCTGGCAAGGCTATTATTTATATCACAGTTTGACTTGCTCGTTTTATTGCAATCTATTTTGCACTATGGAGAATGTCTTGAAAGTATTAGTTAACCACCAGCACTTATGCTGTTGAAATAACACAATAAAGACATGTTGACTGAAGCTGGAATCATATCCTAGTAGTCTTTTTTCCTCATCAGTGACTAACATTGTTTTTATACTTAAAGGATGCTCAAAAGTGTTTATGTCTGTGGAACATCTTCTGTCTGCCCCTTTCTGTCTGACATCTACCCTCTCCATTCTCAACCCTCACAATCAGTGGCTGAGTCCTGTTGCTTTAGCAATATTCCTTTTGCCTACCCCCCTTCTCACTGCCATTACCCTAATTCTGACTCTCATTACCTCAATTACTGCAATTCTCTCTTCAGAGGTTGCTCAGTTTCCAATCCCTCCCTTAGATCATTTTACAACCAGCTGGTGGGGTTGTTTTCCCAATGGACAGCTGTAATAATTCGATTCCCTGGCTTGAAAAATATCAATGACTCTTTATTCCTGGACAGCAGCTCTAAACCCCTGAACAGGTTCTCTATCATCAGCTCACTGTGTGTTCTCCAAGATTTTGTTATACATCCCCCTTTACACAATCCACACACCACCCTAACCCTGCTCTTTGCCATTCCCTGAACCTTTGTATGGAGTTTCTCCCTTGATCTCCTAGTTGCTCTTTCCCTCATCTCAAACTGTTGACAAGCCCACCTTTCAAGGAATGTATTAAAATGCCCAGACCCATGATTAAGTACTTCAGTACCTAACCTCAGACGTTTTGCTCATAAAGCATATTTATTATATCATTGAAAATGTACAAATGTAATCTATTAATCTCATTTCACTGTTATTTGTACAAAAAATTCTACTCTTGATAAAAATTCCTCTGAAGGGATAAATCATATTTTATCCTTGTTTTGGGGGTAGGGCCTCATACAGTATAGATTGTGTATATTCAATAAAAGTTTTTTAAATTGGTTAGCTGAGGCAAAACTCAGAGAAGGCAATGGAAACCCACTCCAGTACTCTTGTCTGGCAAACCCCATGGACAGAGGAGCCTGGTAGGCTGCAGTCCATGGGCTCGCTAGGAGTCAGACACAACTGAGTGATTTCACTTTCACTTTTCACTTTCATGCATTGGAGAAGGAAATGGCAACCCACTCCAGTGTTCTTGCCTGGAGAATCCCAGAGACGGTGGAGCCTGGTGGGCTGCTGTCTATGGGGTCGCACAGTCGGACACGACTGAAGTGACTTAGCAGCAGCAGCAGCAGCAGAAGCAAAACTGGCTCCACCAGTGGCTCAGGAGCCACAGGAAACACAGGTTCAGGCCCCGGATTGGGAAGATGTCTTGGAGGAAGGCATGGCAATTCATCCAGTATCCTTGCTTGGAGAATCTCATGGACAGAGGAGCCTGATGGGCTACAATCCATGGGGTCTCAAAGAGTCGAACACGACTGAAGTTCCTTAGCTCACGGCAAAACTTCTTTAAAATCAGAGCTGTTTATTAATGGGACAGGCTAACTTGAGTACTAAAACTATTTGCCAGAGGCTAGATGATTATCTGAGCTTCCCAAGTGGCTCAGTGGTAAAGAAACCACCTGCAGTACAGGAGACATGGGTTTGATCCCTGGTGGCAAGATTTCCTGGAGAAGGAAATGGCAACCCACTTCAGTAGTCTTGCCTGGGAAATCCCATGGACAGAGGCGCTTGGCATGTTGCAGTCCATGGGGCCTTAAAGAGTTGGACAAGACTTAGCGACTAAGCAGCAGCAGAAAATGAACAGTAGTGAGGAAATTTCTACACTAAGTAGGCAATGAAACTGCACAAGCTGCAAGTTCCCTCATAAAACTTTATGATTCCGTGTTACCAAGGGAATAAAACAGAATTTACTCTAAGTGTGAAATAAAAGTGATTTATAGCTGGCTGGTTAGAAACCAAAGTGACAATTTGGACTGGCAACTGGTATCTGAAGTTGGGAAGGGAGGCAGTCTTATGGGACTGAACCCTTTAACTTTAGGGATTTGACACTAATCCCAGGTACATGGTGTTATGATTTAATTGAGTTGTAGGACATCCAGTTGGTGTCTACAGAAAACTGAAGAACTGCTTGATGTGGAAAACCCAAGATGTCAGAAGTGAAGTATGTGTAGGGAGAGTGTAGTGAGAGAAACACAGGAGATTTTCTTTCGAAATTAACAGCAGCTAATTCTGGTCTTTGATATTAAAATTGATGCTGAACCAAAGAGGTCCATCAAGGATCCAATGAGAAAATTCACTTATCCTCTTTAAATTTCTATAACATCAACAGGAGAATAGAAAAGATCATTCGCTTAAGATATCTGCTTTATGAATTACATTTTCTAAAGCATCTAGACAACTCCCAAATAAGAGGTTCAATGTCTTAAGTATCATTGAACAATCAGAGATATCACTTTGCTGAAAAAGGTCCATATAGTCAAAGTTATGGTTTTTCTAGTAGTCATGTATGGATGTAAGAGTTGGACCATAAAGAAGGCTGAGTGCCAAAGAACAGATGCTTTCAAACTGTTGTGCTGGATAAGACTCTTGAGAGTCCCGTGGACAGCAAGGGGATCAAACCAATCATTCTTAAATGAAATAAACTCTGAATATTCATTGGAAGTACTGAGTACTAAAGCTCCAGTACTCCACCTGATGCAAAGAGCCAACTCACTGGAAAATATCTTGATTCTGGGGAAGATTGAGGGCAAGAGGAGAAGGGGATGACAGAGGATGAGATGGTTGGATGGCATCACTGACTCAATGCACATGAGTTTGAGCAAACTCAGGGAGGTAGGGAAGGACAGGGAAGCCTGGCATCCTACACTTCATGGGGTTGCAAAGAGTTGGACATGATTTAGCGAATGAACAACAGCAGCAACAATCATGAGGTTTTCTAAGTTACTTGAAATAGGAGGACATATATGTTAGGCAAGAGTCATTTGGGAGAAAAGGAAACTTAAGGGTTAGAGTTTAACTTTCTGGTCTGCTAATTATACAAAGAATACAAGATTACTCATTGAACACTCTCCTATCTGAAACAACCAGATTACTCTACATTATAGGAGCATAATGTCACTAAGGGTGTGTGTATGGTTGGGGGATGGTTTCATTTTAAATTTAATTTAAATTTAATTTTAAAGGTTTCAAGTGAGTAGAGGAGTTTCTTTCTTTCTTTTTTTCTCTTCTGTAGACCTGTGTTTATTTTTGTCATCATGAGTTTTTCTATATTCTATTATTTTTTTAATATCTAAATCTTTTACTTAAAAAAAATAACAGAAAGAACATTGTAATGCTGATTTCCCACCATTTTAGCACATCTGAAACAAAAGGCTATTTTACAGTCATGTCTCTCCTCTTCTCAGCTATGTGCTATTGTGTAAGTCTTGACTTGAACCCAGGTAGGGACCACCTCACTCACTCAAACCTAAACTTTAAGTCCTTGCACAGTGTCTTTGGGTTCGGTGTTATGGCTCTTTCCCCAGTCTTCACATATCTCTAGCTGGTTGGTTGATGTAGCAAACTGTTATTTGTCTTATACACAAACTGTGTTCATTGGTTTATTGCTAGATGAATTTTTTCATAATAAATTAATGATACCCTCTGCAAGCGAGCAAATCTGTGAGTCAGAAAGCTCAGCATGGCCTTAATCAATAATCCTATGCTATGGTTTTTTTCAAAAAGTTCAATTAGTCACTAAGAGTTTAGCTGAAATTCTCCTTAGATAATTATTTAAACTTTAAATAATATTTATGGAAATATCCAAATTTGTTCAGCCTTGGCTCTACATCATGAGCAGACTTTTCACAAGCTCAGGAAAGTCATCATGGCCAGGAGAACTACCATGGTGCTTGATGACCCCTTGTCATGAGTGGAACTTTAGTGGTTTTGACGGAATCTCTATAGTTAGAGAGCACAGAAGGTTCACACTAAAGGCACAAACTCAAGAAGAATCTCTAGGATAGACTCAAAGAACATTAAAGATGGAGGGCATTACCGAAAGTATTAAACAACCCCTCCCTCTCTTCTTTTTCAACAAGACGACTCATATCAAGTGTAAAGTTAGTCTGAAGCAAAGGTCTCTGACCCTTGACCCTCCAGATGCCCTGCAGCATCTATCTCTATACTGTTCTACCTTCTTCACACACAGATCTCAGAAACATCCAATCAGTTCCAAATGCAGTCAATGCAGTCAAATCTCCTACATACGAACCTTCAAGGTGCAAGCTTCCAAAGATGCAAACCTGTCCCTGGCAGTCATTGTTCTGCACTGTTGTACTTTCCAGGGTACCGTACTGTAAGATTAAAAATGTTGTCTTTATTTTTGGTATTTGCTTTCATGTATTATTTATGGAAAAAGTATTATAAATCTATTACAGTACAGTACTATATAGTTAATTGTGTTAGTTGGGCACCTAGGCTAATTGTATTGGATTTATGAACAAATTGGACTTATGCACACTCTCTTGGAACAGAACTCATTTGTGTGTAGGGGACTTACTGTACTCACATAATGGAGATGTCTTTAGATTATTCATTTGGTCATTATTAAACTAGGATTAAGTTCACATTCTCCAACTATCATTCAGAAAATCATAGGACAGCTAGACCCAAGGTAACTAGAGCCTTGAAGCATAACAACTTGTTTGAAATTTATTTGCTGTGAGGAGGACATCCCACCTTTTAATGGATCTCAGAGAAGCTCTCTTCAGTGGCTTTCATCTGAGTTCCCTGCACATTCTTCCTTTAGAAATGCAAAAACACTTTCAAGAATATTATGCCTATATGGAGAAAATTGCTATTATGTACAATTAGCATATTTACTAAGGTTTGTCATTACTTTTGGTAATTAAAATCATACAAAAAGACATATCCAATTCAAGAAAATTACGCAGTACAGTAATACAATCATAATGGTTGGCTGACAATTACTAAAATACACCAAATTCTTCTTTACAGTAAAAGTATTCACTGGAATAGCTTCTGAAAAAAATCATTGCTGTGCTTTCTATTTAAATATGTTTTTCTGCACAGAAAATTATAATTACATTTGCATAACTACTATAATCAATCTAGAATTACGGCTCAAATTTTTATTCTTCAAATCACTATTCTTTCTAAGACATCAGGAGCTCTGAGGCATAATCTGGGTTTGTGGATCATTATTCTAATTTGTAATGGGATTAAATATATATTTTGTACCTTCTTTACATGTATTAGTCATTCTAGAGATATAGTAGGCAATACAACTACTTTGTGCAATTTGTTTATTTCTATCTTAAAAATAGGCTTTAATTTCCCAAACCCATTTTGTCTAAAAAACAAAAGAAAATGAACCATAAGCAAAAACAATCATTTACATTTACAAAAGAACACCAAATGATATTCGGATGAATAAACATTCATCTGTACAATCAGATGCCCTGTACTTACTGAGATTAGCTGGGATGGCCGAGCTAAATTCTGTCCCATCTTGGAAATATTGGCTACCATAAACCAAAGATTCCTTGTGAATGTGTCTCTTTACTCCTGAATTCAACAGGTTTCTGTGGGACCTGATATTACAGTTATCTCTAATTTTTAAAATCCAACTCAGATCTGATGAAAACAATAGGCAGACCTAAAAACACCAATTTGTAACCAGCCTTATAGAGCCATGGGCCAGGAGGCTAGGTCTGTGAGAACTTCCTGCTAGCTCCTTCTTCTGACCAGTCTGCAGACATTGTCAAACTCCAAGAGGTACTATCTGTGTGGTTCTTGTCTCCAGAGGACACACACTGAGACACAGGAGTGGACCACGGCATAAGGTATTCTAAAATCCAGTTTGCATCTGGTTCTGCTACACAGTGTTTTTGGTTACCAGGCCCAGCTACTCTGGGGAATGGTGTCTCTGAGGGCCAGGCCAGCAGACAATAAATTCTCAACAGCACAGACAATATACATTTCCTGAGAGGTACTGTATGAAGTCATTACAGAAAGAAACCCTACAGGCTTTCTCTAGCACACAATTTCAAAATCATTTCCAGGTGAAAAGCTGTTCAATCTAACTCAATCTTTCACTCTTTTTTTAATTTTGGAAGGTTAGGAGCTTTGCTGAAAATTGCATAAGGAACTGTTTTAATGACCAATTAATTGAGATTGGCAGACACACAGGAATAAACATGTTCAATGAATAACAGCAAGGGTGACACGGATACCCAAAGGATTATGTATTGACTTTAGAGGAGAAATTGAGATAAACTGAGGACAAACATTAAGTCAGCTATGGCATTATATTGTTACTTAACTGTGTACTCGAGTGTTTGTTTATAAGCACAGATAATTTCTACCTGGAAAAAAAGTGGAGTTAGCAGGTAACTAGAATTGGATTTACATAGATTTTATGAAAACAAATTCTTGCCTCATTACTGAGAGCCAGCCTGTACTATACTGCCAGCTTCGGGAAAGCATAGGGAGCTTAGAAGTAGGCTCAGCCTTATTTTCCAGGTGTGTGAATCCAAAACAATGATTCAAAATTTCTTTCCTCTAATAAGGTAGTGACACTTATTCGAAAGAGAAATATAGTCAGAGATGCAGGCAAATAATTATAAGAAACTGGATGTGGGGGTATATTAAGTATGTACTAAGTATGTCCTAATTTTGTTTCATTTTTTCTATTTTAATTGTATATACATGAAAATTAGATACATGCAGGCACAAAATAAAGATATCCATTCCTTATTCTGAGATAAAGCAAACCCACATGAAACAGAGATTACATCACTGTGTACTAATTTCAATGAATACCTCCTGTGGAAGAGATGGAGAGAAACAAAATGGTAGAATGCTAAATCCAGGTAGATAAATTTTATGTGGAGATATCCTGAGTAGGAATGTAAAGAGGAGAAGCCATGTGGATAAGCTAGTAGGATACTGACCCAGATATGGCAGAAGTAAAATACTAAAATTCTAGTAATTATGGCAGGATACACGTGTCTAGTTTAAAAAGTGTGTGTTTTGGAAAAAAGACTAAACAAACTAAACAAAAAGTCAATGTGAGAAGGTTGAGATTTTTAACTCATTCCCTATACTTTAGAGAAGGAGAGGGACTTGAAATGGAATTAATGATCTACAATGCTTTCATGATGAAGTCTTCATAAAAATCTCAAAAGTATGGGATTTGGAAGAACAGGTATTAAATAACTTGCCCAATGTCATGTGGTTAATAAGCACCAGTGAAGACTGTCTCTGAAATTCAGCCACTATATTCTAAGAACTAGATTCTTAACCACTATTGTCTATTGCTTCTTCATAATCTAACTTAAAGAATCTAAGTTAAAGTACTATTAAAAATAAGAAATTACCCAGCATTATAGTCCTCATGTTAACTGAAACATTAATAAAATGGCCAGACTTCTTAATTCTAGTAATGATATCACAGCCAGTGCAGAGAAGACTCCTGTCTCTTGTTTTGCAATTTATCCAGTGGCTGACTTTCTATTTAATGCTTTTTCAGTGATATGTTCTAAATCATGTTAAAGAGATTTTGTTGTATCTGACCTTAAACTGACACCAGAAAAGCCATTATCAGGGCTTCTCTATTTCTTCAAGGCTGTGTAGGGGGAATAAAAGGTTCTTGTTTGTCTACAACTATTCAAAAATGCAACCATTTGAGTACATCTTGTAGCTTTCAAGTGTATCTAGATTGTACAATATGCCTAATGGTCCTGTTGAAAGGTGACAATCTACCTGCCCACTTTCAGACTAGAGCTGCTGCATTTTCCTTTAATAATATGTGGAAAGTGGGGGAAATAATGCTAGAAGGGAAAGTGTCTGCCTTGTCTTTGATGTGGAAGTTTTGCCATCATGTAGTGAGAACTCCTCTGACTTCATCACACTTGATGTAGGCAGGAGACTGTGGCTGGAGTAAGGAGGAGTACATGGGAATAACTTAGAAATAATAATAAATGGCCAAAGCCTCCCTTCTTCTGAAAAGGTAAACAGGGATTGCTGCTAAAGAGACCTGAGCTAGGTAGGTCGATGCCTGACTTTGGTATGTGGCCTCTATTCTCCTGTCTGTATAATATTTATGAGTTCTTCTTAATGATAAGATTCCATGCATTAGTAATAATAAATGAAGGATAAAGATGGATCAGTAGGGTTTACTCATTATTTGAAACCATTAAAAATCGTAGAGAAGACAGCAGGTGAGAGAGATAAAAAGAGAATCACTAATTCATACGGTCACAAGCACACTGATTATCCAGAGCATGTCTTTTGATCCCAGAAAGTTTTATCTGTGAAACCTCAGACTTAATCTGCGACTCTGATTTCTGATCTGTGAAATGGGTAACACGATCTCCATTGTAGACTTTTCTAAGATTTAGACAATATTTCCAATAGTATTTGGTACATTATAGACACCCAGTAAATATACATTGGTTAAATGGATGCCTAAAGTTTTCAAGTGGAAAAGTAATTGTATAATGATGTTTAGGTTCCTTTCCCTCTTGGGTATTTTATTGAACGTGGAAAAAAGTGAGGGTTATTTTTATTTTAAGAAGACCCATGGCCCGGGGGAATATGAAGACTAACACAACTCAAAAAACCAAGGCAACCAGGTATGGAAAGCTCAAAAAGATGGGACACCAATAACAGACAGCAGGAGGAAGAGCATGACCCTTAAGTAAAGATGAAGGGGTTCAATATTACTCAGTCACAGAAGGTCAGATGCCTTCTCCTACCACCTTAGGGGCCTTTGAGTTCCAGCTAACTAATCCTGCAGTGATAGAAGAAAGTCAAAGTTTGATCATTCCAAACCACTCTGCAATGACGTGAGAGGGTTGCCTGGAATGAGATTAACAAACCCTGTCCAAGCTTCTATCTCACTGACTATGGACATTGTTTATTTGTTCCTCCAGCTTTAGAGATAGAGGACACATCTCAGCTCAAAGATTTTTAGGCATAATACTTGAAATTGACGTTTGATCAGCATTTTATGCAATGCAATTGTGTAAACTTTCAAGTTTGCTGTATATTAATCCTTTCCTGTCGTGTGTGGAGCACTTTGGGGCCCTCTGGATGATAGATGTGATATGAATGGGAAGCATTATTATTATTTATGTTTCCTAATATGTCAAATCTATGTCCTCTGCCACAACAGACGCTTCTTTCAAATGTGCAGTAAAAGCCCCCAAGTGATGCATTGTCAAAATATTTTTGAAATGAAAAAGCAAAATTAACCACAAACTGCCCCCTTGCCTCTATGAAAATAGCACTGCAACACTACCAGGGAAAAATCAATGTTAAATAATAAAAGCTACAACCAAATAAAAATCTAAAAGATGGGAATGAGCCCTGTGTTTGGAAGAAGTATGTTTTTGGAGACCTCAACAATGGTAATTTTGCTTTCCAATTAAAGTGCAGTAGCAAAAGCAAATTATCACGCAGAGTCTCCTCAAGAAGAGCACAATAAATTTTGCTTTACTTAAGTTTTCAGTAGAGCCCTTTCCTGTGTAAAGATTTGAGCAGAAAAGACACAAGATTAATTTTTCCTCTTTTCATCACCCAAACCCAGATATCTTCTGATGACTCATCAATTCGTAAAGACCTTTATGATCAGGAAGAACGTATTTTAAATATATAGTGGATAACAAGCAACGAATGATGGATGCTAGTTTTTTGGTGGGTAAAATTTTTCTGCAACATTGAAGATTTTCTAAGAGTACTAGGTTTATTCCTTAGATTATGAGTTTCCATTTAGGGACAGGTCACATTGATTCTCAGGAACTCTTTATAGAACATGGTTTAATTAGTGTAATTCTTAATACAGAAAGATGTCAATTTAAACATGATAGATAATTGACTGTAGTTTAATACACTTTTAAAAGATTGTAACTTGGATGCTTTCTCTTCAGCAGGAATGCATCAAAGGCCCCTCTGTGAGCTGAAGAAGCTAATGCACTTCTCTAAAGGTTTTGAGTCCAGGCAATTCTAGAACAATAAAATAACATTTCTTCATTAACATACTAGTCACAATGTCATTCCCATAAAGTGCCTCTGGCATAAAAGGCCAGTCTTTTTCCAGATGATCTTTTATGGGTTTTTTTTTTCCCCTTTGTCTTGACATTAATGAGCTGTGTATTCAGGGAAACAGTAGATATCAATGCCTGCCAAATTACTAATCTTATTTTCAAAGCTTGCTTTTATGCTGCTCAAAGAGCAGAGACCTCTGGTAAAATGGGGGAAAACGGGACAATTCAGTGAAGAGGGTCATGAAAATTAATGTGAAGGCATAATGGTCCGATTCCAAATATGACTTCATGACAAAATGCTGTGATTTCAACATTTTATTACTTGCCATATCTTACCCTATTGCACTATAGTCATACCTCTTTTTTTTTCCCTTCTGAGTCTTCTATCTTTAGAGGTAAAGACGATAAAGACACATGTAAACTTTTTTATAGCTGTAAGGTCTCTTATCCTAAAATTCAGAGACTTTTGATTTGATTTGAAAAGTATGATTTTTATAGCTCAAGGCTACTGGTTATTTACAAGCATTTTGGACGAACAAGTTTTTCCTTGAGCAATCCTGGCATATCCTCTTCTACCATGTCCTATTCTACCAGAGTAGACTGAAGTTGACTGTTTCACCAACATTTAATCTGCTATCTATGGGGAACAGGCTGAATATGTTAAGGCCATATAACAGGGCATAAGAAATACTCTTTTTTATTGGTCACAGCATCCATAT
Source organism: Bos indicus (assembly GCF_029378745.1). Lineage (NCBI taxonomy): Eukaryota > Metazoa > Chordata > Mammalia > Artiodactyla > Bovidae > Bos > Bos indicus. Next base: position 32,123,299 of record NC_091770.1, read on the forward strand.
AAAATAAAGAGGGGATAAAGAGAATTTTTTAAAAAAAATCAGTAAAAGGATGAGTTGGCAGGATTGAGAATACAGGGAAAATGCTACTGGCAAATACTTCATAGGAAAATTTTATCAACAGATGAGGGAAAAGGCACAAGGTCACTCCCTCTGCTGTGCAAACCCTTCCAAAACATTACCTCATCTACGCTTCACAGTCCCCAGTGCACAGGGTTCAGTTTCTCATCGGATCCCTTTGTGCAGCTGAGAGATGAGCCTTTAGGCAGTTCCTTGTTGTCCTTACAGTTATTCCCTCAGTGTAGTTTTTATCATTTTGATTTTAGACTAACCTTGCTAACAGGTCTGGAAGCTGTTCGAGGGCAGGTATACATCTTTCTTATGCTTCTTTTGAAACCTCTTTTGAATCCTTAGTCCTTAAGAGAGAGGTCTGATGGATTACAAGGCAGTTTCAGAGGATGTGATAGATTATTGAAGGCCAGGTCTATCATTTTCAGCATATGTGTGTGCATTTGTTAACTATACACTGCAAAATTTCATACGCAAAACTCAACTAGCTGGGGTGCCCAATTACTTATAATTTTGTAAAAATGTGTCTTACATATTTTATAGCCAAACAATGACTGTGTATCGTTCCCTATAAGAAGTGTTTATAAATACAAGTTTGTCTTTTTCTTAAATGGCTTTACTGTTTAGTGTTATATTCATTATAATTAAACTCTTTTAATACCATAATGCTCAAGGGCCTTCCACAATTTCATTTTTTTTAATCCTAAAATTCATAATTGCATACTGAAAATTAATTTCAGACATATTTTTGATACAAAAATGCAAATGTTTCCAAACATAATTATTCATCTATAAACAATGCACCCACCTAGTCATTTTTCCCAGCAAGGCTTGTTCTCAGAGTATGCTTTTGTAGGTTAATACTCTGAGGAATTAGATGTAATTCATATATGAGCCAGTAATAGAAATTTATATGCAATGATACTATGTACTTGATAATTCCATATAAATTTAAAACAGAATGCCCTGTTTCATTCCTTGGTGGTAATTCTAACAGATTTAAACAGATCCAGGATGAACCAGTCATGGATGGGAGGAAAGCATTTATTTCTGCTTTAGCATTCCAAATTTAAAATTAATAAAGCTCTCTTTTCCTCCTATTTGTTATGTTACATATATACTGAACATGTATAAACTATATTCAAATATGTATATACACACTTAACTACTTAAAATATATTCAAATATGTATATACACACTTAACTACAGTAGAAAGATCATTAAATATCTAACAAAATTCTTCCTGTCTCATTCCTTCCTCTTTCCACTTGAATAACTATAAATTACATTTCTCAATTTTTGCAGGGGGAAAAAACATATTCAACTTGATCTCAAGAAAATACTTTTCTTATCTAGCAGTTAAGACAGCAATTGTAAAATACACTAAATTAAAATGTTCAGTTAGTTCTTAGGTAGGAGGTTAAAGTGCATAATGCTTTAAAAATGCAAGCCTTTTCCTAACTATTAGTAGATGCTGATTTCAACTGACGATGCCTGGTAGCTCTATCAAGCTTTTGCAAAGGGCTAAACATGAATAATGAAAAAGTAGTAAGTCAAGAGATACCTGGAGTAACAGGCAGACTTGGCCTTGGAGTACAAAATGAAGCAGGACAAAGACTAACAGTTTTGCCAAGAGAATGCACTGGACATAGCAAACACCCTCTTCATCAATACAAGAGACAACTCTATACACGGACATCACCAGATGGTCAATACAGAAATCAGACTAATGATATTCTTTGCAGCCAAAGATGGAGAAGCTCTATACAGTCAGCAAAAACAAGACCAGGAGCTGACTGTGACTCAGATCATGAACAGCTTATTGCAAAGAAGGACTCCTCAGGCAACCATTTTGCCTTTTTGGATTTCTTCTCCTTGGGGATGATTTTGATCACCGCCTCCTGTACAGTGTTACGAACCTCCATCCATAGTTCTTCAGGCACTCTGCTCCTGCTAAGTCGCTTCAGTCGTGTCCAACTCTTAGCGACCCCATGGACTACAGCTTACCAGGCTCCTCCATCCATGGGATTTTCCAGGCAAGAACACTGGAGTGGGTTGCCATTTCCTTCTCCAATGCATGAAAGTGAAAAGTGAAAGGGAAGTCACTCAGTCATGTCCGACTCTTAGCGACCCCATCGACTACAGCTTACCAGGCTCCTCTATCCATGGGATTTTCCAGGCAAGAGTACTGGAGTGTGGTGCCATTGCCTTCTCCAGCACTTCTCCTTCTCAGGCACTCTATCTATCATATCTAAGCCCTTGAATCTATTTGTCACTTCCACTGTATAATCATAGGGCATTTCATTTGGGTCATACCTGAATGGTCTAGTAGTTTTCCCTACTTTCTTAGACCAGGAAAGAATCATTTCGTTTGTTGTTTGTTTTTCATATCTCCTATGGAATTTATCATAGTTCCTAAATGCTTCCAGTTTAGAAATATTGTAAGAAGTATCTTTTTAAATAAATAAATTATTAGAGACTCAAATGCTAGCCTTTATTTCACCAAAAGAAATATAATTAAAGGAGCTGAGAATGTTAGTTAAAACCAAGGGAATTCTTTAGCGCTGCCTTCCTAGACTTTAGAATTCTTAAAATGTTAAATAATCAAAACATTTTGAAAGACTTTAAAAAACATAATATCAGTCATCTTTAACATATATTTTTCTAAATCATCTATTCAAAAATCTACTTTCTTTATCACTGTACATAAAAGATAACTCAACACCAGGGCTACAAAACAAATGTTGGCAGGTAATAAAAAATGATAAATAACTTTTCTAATTATTCCAATCCTGGATACTAACTCATAGGGAAAAAAAAATGTGGCATCTTAGTGCTTTCTAATTTAGAAAGCATATTAATTCTTAAAGTTAATGATTTGATACTTAGAATGACTAGATTTTCTAACACAATTAACTCCCTAACATAAGAATCTTGTCCTCCTCAACATAATGTAAGTAAAGATATAAATCATTTAGAAAAATAGAGGATTACACTTAGTGCTAGTCACTCAGTCATGTCCGACTGTTTGCAACCCCATGGACTGTAGCCTGTCAGGCTTCTCCGACCATGGGATTTTCCAGGCAAGACTATTGGAGTGGGTTGCCATTTCCTTCTCCAGGGATTACTCTTAGCTCCAATGTAATGTTTGGGTAGGCAAAAAAAAAAAAACAAAAAAAAACAGCTAAAGGATATGTCAAAATTTTAGAACTGTAATACAAATCTGAAATTTAATAGGATCATTGCCAAACAATTACAAATAAGGTAATAAAATGTATGGTCCCTCTCCTAGAACTTTAGAACACCATCAAGACAGTACAAAATAACTTCAAATTCTTTATTTTTAAAAACCAGCGAAGTGTTATTACATTGTGTCCTACATTTTCATTTTACTATTTTTCTGAAATCTATGATGAAGAGTTGCTGAAATGTCAAGGAATGAAAACATTAAGATTTTTATTCAGTGACCTGTAAATTTATTGGCTGTCAGAATCTCTTATACAGTAGGCAGCAGTAAAGCTTCTATGGCAACCAAATTCTATCCTTAGCTAATGCTGGGATTCAGTCTCCATGAATATTCCCAATTCTTGTTGAAACCGAGTAGCATTAAATCATTGCATCATCTTCCAAGGGACTGAGTGTCCTTCTTCACTGATAGCCAGGGAAGAAACAAGGATACACGGAAGACACTGATTTGTAGCAGGTGCTAGGGCTTGCTTGATAAATGTACATATGCATGTCAGTCTCTGTAATATACTGGAATCCATAAAACCACAAATCACTGCCAGGTGTTTCTTTTGTCCTTTTTGACTAGAAGTCACACGACTTTACCTAAGTAAGTAAGTTTGGGTGCTACTTCTCTAAATGAGATTTTGATTAAGAATTATTATATTTGAAAGTCTTTTTGCCTTCATTACTTATATTTTTCAATGCTATTTCAAAACATGTGATATAAGTTATAAAGAAACACTGATGAGCTTATAGTTGCCTTGGCACTAAATCTAACTAAAAATGAACCCAAGAACATTAAAGGGGCTAGTGTCAATTTTTTTTTTCTGTGAAAACTCATTATGTTTTCTCCTGCAAATGTGTTCATACTAGTGACCGATGACAGGTTTGCAATGAAAATCTGGGACTGGTTTTTACTTACTTTGAATAAAAGGTTAATGTAGGTTTCATGGATATTTATTCAGTATCACATTTTAAAAAAGGAGCAGGGGGCAGAGGCAAAGCTAATGGAGTAATCTTTTTAAAAGTAGTTCAGTGGGATAATTGCTGTAACGCCATTCACTTCAGGGCCAAACTTGTTTAAAGAGATGGTCTCCTTTGGAGCTTATCCAAGGAAATTTAAATATTCAAGCAACAAATCACTGTGAGGTAGATGGACAGATGGCCACATTGCATACTATAATATTTAGTGAGTGTTATATGTAATTTTCAGAAAAGTAAAGTTGTCCTCTCATACACATTTTGTAACATAACAGAACTAGTTTATATATAGCATCTGGAAATATGAAGGATGATATTAACATATCTGATATTTACAAAAAACACTGTACACAGATTATTTCATATAATCCTCATAGCACTCCAGGAATTAGGGGCTCTTATTATCGTTTTACAGATGGAACTAGGTCTCTTTCTATATATTGCTAGCTCTTGCTGAAATCAGGTAGCAATTCATCATTCTGTTGTCTTTCAAGGGACTGTATCCGCCCTTCCTCACTGATAGGGAAGAATAAAGAATACACTGAGGAGAGTGATTTGTAGAAGGTGCCTAGGCTTGCTTGATATATGTACATATGCATGTCAGAGGGGTTTAAATAATGTCCCTTATATACCACAGCAGATCAGATAAGGAACTGAAACTGAATTTAAGTATAATCAAGACCTTATGCCTAGAGTACTAAGCTATAATACCTAGGAACACAAGGTACCAGTTTTGTCTTGTGTGTTGTGCTAAAATATCTTACATTCAGAAATATCCTAAGGTTAAACTGAAGAGAAATAATAATTGCCCTGTCTTATGCCCTACTTTCCCTGAATATATTTAACACCTTACTTTTACAAGTAAATTACAATACATAGTCTACTGTATAGGATAATACTAACAGTTTCCTTTAAAGTGGGGAAGAAAGGGCTTTTTAAAAAATATCAATTACAGAGCTAGCTAAAGAATTAAACACTGAGTGCATAGAACCAGTTCTAGCCTCATTTACACAGTCAGCTTTGTCACCATGGTAAGATTTTAAATTCCTCGGGTTACTCAACTATAAAATGAGGATATTAGACTTGCTGACAGAATCACATTAGTTTTAAGATGGCATCATAACAACATTCACTCAGACTATAAATCTGCAAACACCGCACTATACAGAGGTTCACTATAGCTGAGAACAGATAGGCTAAGTCTTGAAGAAGTTTATAATTTGAGGAGCTAGGGGCAATGAGTGAGGTAGAGAGTGAACTCAAAAGGAGCAAAAGAAATAAGTTCTTTTGCAAAAATGAGTTTATTGACCCACTATAACTAGGATGTTCCTTTTAACTATTTCTACAGAAAAAGATCTTAATGACCCAGATAACCACGATGGTGTGATCACTCACCTAGAGCCAGACATACTGGAGTACAAAGTCAAATGGGCCTTAGGAAGCATCACTATGAATAAAGTTAGTAGACGTGATGGAATTCCAGCTGAGTTTTTTCAAATCCTAAAAGATGATACTGTGAAAGTGCTACACTCAATATGGCAGCAAATTTGGAAAACTCAGCAGTGGCCACGGGACTGGAAAAAGTCAGTTTTCATTCCAATCCCAAAGAAGGGCAATGCCAAAGAATGTTCAAATGACCACACAATTGCACTCATCTCACACACTAGCAAAGTAATGCTCAAAGTTCTCCAAGCTAGGCTTCAACAGTATGTGAACCGTGAACTTTCAGATGTTCAAGCTGGATCTAGAAAAGGCAGAGAAACCAGAGATCAAATTGCCAACATCCACTGGATGATAGAAAAAGCAAGAGAATTCCAGAAAAGCGTCTACTTCTGCTTCATTGACTACGTCAAAGCCTTTGTGTGTTGATCACAAAAAACTGTGGAAAATTCTGAAAGAGATGGGAATACCAGACCACCTGACCTGCCTCCTGAGAAACCTGTATGCAGAACAAGAAGCAACAGTCAGAACTGGACATGGAACAACAGACTTGTTTCAAACTGGGAAAGGAGTACATTAAGGCTGTATATTGTCACCCTGCTTTTTTAACTTATGTGCAGAGTACATCATGTGAAATGCCGGGCTGGATAAACACAAGCTATAATCAAGATTGCCAGGAGAAATATCAATAACTTCACATATGCAGATGACACCACCCTTATGGCAGAAAGCAAAGAGGAACTAAAGAGCCTCTTAATGAAAGTGAAAGATGAGAGTGAAAAGCTGGCTTAAAACTCAACATTCAAAAAACTAAGATCATGGCATTCAGTCCCATCACTTCATGGCAAATACATGGGGAAACAATGGAAATAGTGACAGACTTTATTTTATTGGGCTCCCAAATCACTGCTGACAGTGACTGCAGGCATGAAATTAAAAGACGCTTGCTCCTTGGAGGAAAAGCTATGACCAATCTAGACAGCATATTAAAAAGCAGAGACATTACTTTGCTGACAAAGGTCCATCTAGTCAAAGCTATGGTTTTTCCAGTAGTCATGTATGGATGTGAGAATTGGACCATAAAGTAGGCTGAGTGTCAAAGGATTGAGATTTTTGAACTGTGGTGTTGGAGAAGACTCTTGAGAGTCCTTTGAAATGCAAGGAGATCAAACCAGTCAATCCAAAAGGAAGTCAGTCCTGAATATTCATTGTAAGGATTGATGCCGAAGCTGAAGCTCCAATACTTTGGCTACCTGATATGAAAAACCAACACATTAGAAAAGACTTTGATGCTGGGAAAGATTTAAGGCAGGAGAAGGGGGCGACATAGGATGAGCTGGCTGGATGGCATCACTGACTTGATGGACATGAGTTTGAGCAAGCTCTAGGAGTTGTTGATGGACAGGGAAGACTGGCATGCTGTAGTCCATAGGGTTGCAAAGAGTCTGGCATGACTGAGTGACTGAACTGAACTGAACTTTTCAATCTTTCAAACTAGTTTTATGGTGTTCCCATTTTATGGATGTTTCATCATGTTAAGCAGCTTGGTAAAGTTTACCTACCAGCTAATAAATGGATAAGTTAGGAGGAGAATATAGGTCTGTTTCATGCTAACTCTCAGTCCCAAACTAATTTTGTAAATATGTAAGGGAATGACTTTAGGCTAATCCTAAATGTGAACATTATAATGAATTCTTAAAAACTGCTACTGGCATTTTTCTCATTGGTTCTACGACAGATGTCAATTTCTTTGTTTTCTGTATCCAGTTATATGACTTGCAGATATGGCATACTGAGTGAAAAAAAAAAAAAACTTAGAAAATATATGGGGCAAGCAGAACAAATTACCAACCGCCACTTATTAAGGCAGGAAACTAGCCTCTCCACCACCTCAAGCCCATTGTCTACCTACAAGAATGGAAGAAATCCACTCAATTCAAATTTCAGTATCTCTTCAATTTTTGAGACACTTGCTTTCTGAGACACCAGACTTTCTGTGTTTAAAACAGAGACTTTTTCTTTCTCAAATGTGACCCTGAAATGTCCTTGAATTTTAACATCAGGAAGCTTACTGCAGTGGTCTGGAGAGCCTAGTTCATCATAAAAATATTCTCTACTTTTCAACACCAGATAAATATCTCTTCCCTGCATACTGCTTAAAATGGTCACTTCCTTCCCATGGTTATTTTTATTATTCATGTCATCAGATTCAGCAACGTGAGATCTATTTAGGGGGAACATTTCATCAGTTACAAAACACAAAGCATACTTTTGCCTCTCAAAGGGTTTATTGATACCTTAAATAAGTTCTGAACTGTTCGGCGAGTTACAAAGAACACACTTTACTTGAAAACCATTAAAAGTGCATACTTGGAATAAAAAATTGAAAAGCTGAAGTTTAACAAGGGACAGACACACTTCTTCTCCTTGTGACTCATTAAATATATTATTATTATTTTAACCCAGAAAGTGAATTCTTTTACTTCTTTTTAAGATTATGGCCCTGGGAACATACCACCCAAATGATGGAGCCTGAAAAATAAGACAGTTTGAAAACAACTCAGAGAAATCAGTTGATTTCATGAGGTTTTGATGTTTTTCATGATTTTTTGATGTTCTTCTCACTGACCTTGATGCTTTCCCTTTCTGGTTTCACTTTAATCTATTTTCTACACAGCATCCAAGAAATCTTAAATTGTAAATCAGATCATGGCATTCCTCTACTTACTCCCTTCATTGGTTCTCCCTGTTCTAGAAATAAAACTTGAGGACCTACTACTGTCCTACTGTCTTTATGTATTCCAGTCTGTCTCCTAAATAAGGGCTAGTTTTAATTTAACACCTTTACTCAAACTACACTCACTTCCCAGGACATCTTGCCATCTGCACACCTAACAGAATCCTCTTCTACATTAAGATCTATCATGAGATCCACCTCGTCCACTGAGCTTTCCCTGATTGTTGCAGTGGTAAATAACTTCTCGTTCCTATTATGCGGTATTGGTTTTATGTGGGCTGAGACTTTGTTTTCAACATCTCTGTTTATATCCATAGTGATTTGCACAGTGTCTTGAGAACAGCAAGTATTGAGACCATAGGGTGAATGAAAAAGTAAGGGAGGCTATGGAGAACAACAACAACAAAAAACTGTTGGCATATTTACAAGCTCCTTTGCCTTTCTCCAATCTTTCTTACTTCTGTCCTTGATCACGATCATATAAAATGTTTACCAGCTATTCAGAGGGAGTTAAAATGTTGCGCTTTAAAATTCTTTTGTAGAGATACTGATGGAGCTTTTACAATTCTATAAATATAGAGAATTGTGTGCATATTTCCTCTTTAAAGATTGAATATTATCCAGTCTTTCTAGCTACAACAAGGAGACATCAGGCCTTTTAAAACAATAGACTCAGCTTCTAAAATAATAAGGTCTTTCTTATTCTCAGGGTTTCAAACAATCTGACTATCCTGCAACAGTCCTGTGAATAGATGTAATCATCTCATTCCCTAAGGAAAGAAAATAAATCACACAGTGTGTCCTACTGAATGTCACACAGGTTGTCAGTGTAAGAGTTTAAAAAAAAAGGGATTCTCACTCTTTGGACACACTCCAACCATCTGAGTGGGCAAAACCCCAGAGCACCACCTGGGCCTGATCACCTGCACACAGTCAAGGTCCTGGAAGTCCTGGCACATAGTGAGCAGGGACACATGAGCCACCAAATAAAAGGATAGAAAGCTGAAGGATAAAAAGATAGTAGTCTCCAGAAGAATCTAACCTCCACTCTTCTTTTCCTCATTCTACAAAGTCTCAAAATACTATTTAAAAAAATCCTTTAGTATGTCCTAGATACTTCATTGCCCCTCTTCTGACAATGATTATATGAGGCAAAGCAAAATTCATGGGAATCTTCAACTGTGATGACTTGAACAATGAACCCATCTCCCTTACGACCAAGGTAGTGTGTTGAGTTCAGACATAATCAAGATATAGAAGCTAACATTATGGACTTTGCAATGTTGTTAGTAAGGTAATTACTATGGAATGTATTGTGTTGTCCACAGATTCACATGAGGTCTGTGATATTGTGATGTAAGATATATGTATTTTAGTCTTTGTTCATGGCCCCTGACCAGAGTTCCTGAAACCTTTGTAATTTCCTAAGTGATAAAGATGGTTGTAGCACCTTTTATTCTAGTCTGTGACCCTGTTTCCTAATACTGAACTCCTAAATCCCTAGGAATTTCCTGGTGATAGCAATGTGTTTTCTTCTAAAAGGGCAACTCTTGGGTTTCTGGAGAGCTTATGGATGGGAGCTGCTTACTAGAAAGATCATGAGTAGAAGCCTGAAATGTTCAGCCTCACCCTCATCCCCCATTTTCTGGGGAGGGGAGGACCAGAGATTGAGTTAATAATCAATCATGCCTACATCATAAAGCCATAAAAGTCCCTTAACTACAGGGTTTGGAGAGCTTCTGAGTTGGTGAACATACCAATGTGCTGGGAAGGTGGCATACCCTAATTCCACAAGGACAGATCCTCGCGAATCTTCTTCCTTGACCTAGGTATCTCTTTATCTGCTTATTCATTGGTGTCTTTTATTATTTCTTTTACTATATAATAATCTGGTAAATGTATGTAAGTGTTTCCATGAGTTCTAGGAGCTATTCTAGTCAATTACTGAATTCAAGGAAGGGGTTGTGGGAACCCCATTTTGTAGCTGGGTGGTCAGAAGTACAGCTGATAATCTGGGACTTGCAACTGATGTCTGAAGTAGGAACAGTTTTTTCTGAGTTTCTTAATTTGTGCCATCTAACCCTAAATCTAGGTAGATAAGAACTGAACTGAATTATAGAACATCTAGCTAGTGTCAGAGAATTGTTTGGTGTGGGGGAAAAAAGCCACATATTTGGTGGCCATAAATATTGAGAAGAAAGTGGTGAGTAGAGAATGAAAACAGAGGTTTTCCCTTCAAAGCCTTAATCCCAACATGACTGTAATTGAAGATAATATTTTCAGTGGGTAATTACTGGTGTGTGTGCTTAGTCACTCAGTCATGTCCAACTCTTTGTGACCCCATGAACTGTAGCCTGCCAGGCTTCTCAGTTTATGGGGATTCTTCAGGAAAGAATACTGGAGTGGGTTGCCATGTCCTCCTCCAGGGGATCCTCCCAACCCAGGGACTGAACCCAGGTCTCCTGCATTATGGTGGATTCTTTATCATCTGGGCCACCAGGGAAGCCCTAGAATACTGGATTGGGTAGCCTATCTCTTCTCCAGGAGATCTTCCTGACCCAGGAGTCAAACCGGGGTCTCCTGCATTGTAGATGGATTCTTTACCAGCTAAGTTAACAGGGAAGGCCTGGTAAAGAAGGTCATTAACTGTGAAGGAGGTCATTAGGGTGAGGCCCTAATGCAATAGGTTTGACAACTTTATAGCAAGAGGATGGTGAAGAAATTTCTTTCTCTCCTTACCTACACACCAAGGAAAGACATTGAGAGTACACAGTACAAAGATGGCTGCGTACAAGTCAAAGGGACATTAGATTGAAACCTATCTTCTAGCACCTTGATCTTGGACTTCTTGGCTTCCAGAACTGTGAGAAGTAAACTCCCACTGTTTAAGCCACCTAGTCTATGGTATTTTGTTACAGCAGCCTGGGCTGCCTAAGACAGCAGTAGAGCACTTTAGTTTGCAGTGATTGAAGTACAGGATCCACCCCTTATTAAATGAGAGATTTGAGGGAATTTCTTAGCCTTTTCCTTAATAAGCCACAAGGTTTTCTTCTGAATGGAGCTTATAATACATATTTCCTTCCAAATATTATTGAGGGTTGAAACGAGAAAGTGCATATGAAGTATATGGCATGATGATACAAATACTCCAAAGACACACATGCAACCTAACATTTAACCAATCTGGGTAAATGGGTCACGTGTGTGTGCTAAGTTGCTTCAGTTGTATCTGACTCTTTGTGATCCTATGGACTGTGGCCTGTTAGGCTGCTCTGTCCATGGGATTTCCTAGGCAAAAATACTGGAGTGGCTTGCCATGCCCTTCTCCAAGGAATCTTCCTGATCCAGGGATCAAACTGCCATCTCCTGCAGCTCCTGCATTGCAGGCAGATTCTCTACTAAGTCACTGAGCAGGCCCAAAATGTGTCAAGTGAGTGGGAAAGGGAGAAAGGGCTATTAGGTTTTGGAGGAGAAAATGGTCTTTTTGCTTGGAAGAGTTAAAGAATGACCAAAACACTCTTTTTCCTTCAACTTGACTACATTTGAGACAGGTTTCTTTCTGGCTATGGGCAACAATTTGCCTTTTTTTACAGCATTTACTTTTGAAAAACATAATTACAAATTCTTTCCCTACCCCCCTTTTAAATATATAGAAATCTCCTTAAAAGGGCTTCCCTGGTGACTCAGAGGTTAAAGCGTCTGCCTGCAATGAAGGAGACCTGGGTTCGATCCCTGGGTCAGAAAGATCCCCTGGAGAAGGAAGTGGCAACCCACTCCAGTATTCTTGCCTGGAGAATCCCATGGATGGAGAAGCCTGGTAGGCTACAGTCCATGGGGTCGCAAAGAGTCGGACACGACTGAGCAACTTAACTTCAGTTCAGTTCAGTCGCTCAATCTCCTTAAAAGCCTCTTACTAGTTTTATGACCTAGGGAATGTCTTTCTCAAGAACCTGGGAGTCAGTCCTTTGAAAGGTAATTATCAAGAAAGATAACATCCCTATTTCCCAGACTCTGTAGGAGGATAGGAGTCTATCTTAGGTGAGATTCTCTTGAAAGTTGTAAAACTGTCTCCTGTCATGAAGAAATAAGAAAGCTTTATTTTCCCTTTGTTTAAGGCCAAAATCACCCTGCTTATTTAACTTATATGCAGAGTATATCATGAGAAACGCTGGGCTGGAAGAAGCACAAGCTGGAATCAAGATTGCCAGGAGAAATATCAATAACCTCAGATATGCAGATGACACCACCCTTATGGCAGAAAGTGAAGAGGAACTAAAAAGCCTCTTGATGAAAGTGAAAGTAGAGAGTGAAAAAGTTGACTTAAAACTCAACATTCAGAAAACGAAGATCATGGCATCTGGTCCCATCACTTCATGGGAAATAGATGGGGACACAGTGGAAACAGTGACAGACTTGATTTTTTGGGGCTCCAAAATCACTGCAGATGGTGACTGCAGCCATGAAATTAAAAGATGCTTACTTCTTGGAAGGAAAGTTATGACCAACCTAGAAAGCATATTAAAAAGCAGAGATATTACTTTGCCAACAAAGGTCTGTCTAGTCAAGTCAAGGTTTTTCCAGTGGTCATATACGGATGTGAGAGTTAGACTGTGAAGAAAGCTCAGTGCCGAAGAATTGATGCTTTTGAACTGTGGTGTTGGAGAAGACTCTTGAGAGTCCCTTGGACTTCAAGGAGATCCAACCAGTCCATTCTACAGGAGATCAGTCCTGGGTGTTCTTTGGAAGGACTGATGCTAAAGCCGAAACTCCAATACTTTGGTCACCTCATGCGAAGAGTTGACTCATTGGAAAAGACCCTGATGCTGGGAGGGATTGGGGGCAGGAGGAGAAGGGGACAACAGAGGATGAGATGGCTGGATGGCATCTCTGACTCAATGGACGTGAATTTGGGTGAACTCCGGGAGTTGGTGATAGACAGGGAGGCCTGGCGTGATGCGATTCATGGGGTTGCAAAGAGTCAGACACGACTGAGTGACTGAACTGAACTGAACTGAAGGCCAAAATAGCAAGCACAGGTGACCTGTGAGCTTCTACTTTGGCTCTTAAAAAACTCTCCGGCTCTTTGATCCAGTGGAGTTCAATTCAGTCTCTCTCCCATATTGCAATAGTCATGAATAAAGACTTTGTGCCTGGTTGTGAAACTTTGGTACAGGTTTTTTACTTTGATGGGAAACATCCACAGATAACATAAAAACTGAGATATGCTATCAAGTGTAGCTTAGATATTGGTTTGGTCATGTATATTGCTCAGGAAAAGCAGTTACATATAATTTATTAGCTAGCAGCAACTAATTAGGGCATGTCTCAATGCTTTATTTAGGATTATTATTGAGAATTTTTTTTTATTTTTAATTAATTTTATTTTATTTTTAAACTTTACAATATTGTATTAGTTTTGCCAAATATCGAAATGAATCTGCCACAGGTATACCAGCACTGTTTATAATAGCCAGGACATGGAAGCAACCTAGATGCCCATCAGCAGATGAATGGATAAGAAAGCTGTAGTACATATACAGAATGGAGTATTACTCAGCCACTAAAAAGAATACATTTGAATCAGTTCTAATGAGATGGATGAAACTGGAACCTATTATACAGAGTGAAGTAAGCCAGAAAGAAAAACACCAATACAGTATACTAATGCATATATATGGAATTTAGAAAGATGGTAACAATAACCCCGTGTACGAGACAGCAAAAGAGACACTGATGTATAGATCAGTCTTATGGACTCTGTGGGAGAGGGAGAGGGTGGGGAGATTTGGGAAAATAGCATTGAAACGTGTATAATATCATGTATGAAACGAGTCGCCAGTCCAGGTTTGATGCACGATACTGGATGCTTGGGGCTGGTGCACTGGGACGACCCAGAGGGACGGTATGGGGAGGGAAGAGGGAGGAGGGCACAGGTATTATTGAGAATTTTATCAAGTATTGCAACAGTTATTTAGAGAGCACCTACTAAGTGTCTTTTGAGGTTTTAAATCCCTACACTAACATTAGAATCTCCATGGCACTGAAGTCTTGTATACATTTTTAGGAAACTGATCACACATTTAATTTTTTGCTTATGGGTGGTAGGAAGGGAGATAAAGGAGTATTTAGTTCAAAAATGTAAAACATTACCTATAGTGAGACTGTTTTCTGAAGAACTCTTTGTGATATAGCAATATAGACCAATGTGTAAAGCGTATCTTTTTTTTTACTAAATAAAGTTCTATAAATCTAATATGTGAATGATTCTTAGACAGGTATTAATACTCATCTGTATGACTAATGTTGAAAGTTTCATTAATCTATGTAAGAAAACCAGTATGCTTAGATGAAAATCTTTTGCTCAAACTCAGGTTATGTTATTACACTATTAATCTTGATGTATTTTTAAAAAGAATTTAGCATATTTCTCATCAAGCACAATACATTACAAATGGAATTTAAAAAGATATCCAAAAAGACTATTTCTCTAATTACTGTGATTATTTCTAGTAAAATGTGTTTCTTTCTTTTTTCTTACACATAGCCATTTAAATTATAAATCAGAATTTATCAGCATAAATTAGTAAAATGTAATTTCCTTAGTCAGATTTTGAGTTACTTTTTCAGTATAAAATACAGTCACTTAGTCGCCCAGAAAACACAGAATTTAGTAATCTTTTAGCTCAGTGAGGATGGAAAGAGTGAACAAATACCATTTTGCCAATTCTCACGTTGTCAGAGGCAAATCACTTGCTCCTCCATACATCAAATTGTGTACTAAGAAAACATCAATGCACAAGGGAGAGCAATGCAATTTGTCTCATCCAAATGCATCACATAAAATGGCCAAGTGCTGTTAAGAGCTAGATATGTGTCTCAAAAGACTCTCCATGTCTGCATCATTTTGGGGTTGTTTAGAACTTCAACCCTTTTAGCGAGAAGTATTGAAAGATAAATCTAGTTCTCAGCCCTTAATTCACCACTTACAGAAGGAGCAATTTTTTTCTTGCAGAACATGTCTCCTGGTCTTGCTAGTTTTCAATAAATGTCTCTGGCCTTCCTTAGCAATGTACTAATTCTAGTAAAATGACACAATTCCCCCTACTCAATTCCAAAAAGAATGAATATATGATCCATTTTAACAGATACAATGTGTTAAATAATTCAACACAAATCTTAAAAAAAGAGAGACAATAAATACTATTCAGTTTGAAATATCCATTTGGATAATAAAAATGATAGACACACTATTTCATTGTGACTAGCCAGCCATTATTATTAGGAAGATTATGATTTACATATATATATAAGTCTGATGATATGTGCCAGAGAGAAAAAGCACATTTTTTTGTGCTTTTTGTAATAGATATTTGTCTATTTGTCCATTTGTAATAGATATTTTCTTGCCCATTCCCTATGTAAATTAGAACAATTAATATTTCCTTTGACTGTCTTGGAGGATGGAAAATTTGACCCGAAACTTTTCTGTGATACTGCTAGAATTAATTAGGTGGCAGTATTAAAGACTGATTGGAGACAAGACTGTTTGGGATATTGTCTTGTCGACATTCAAAGTAGAGAAACAGTTTGATGAAGGGAGGAAAGGAAAAGAAATTCAATTTTAGAGAATTTTACAAATGAAGTAGGTCAGGTCATTGAGATTGAACTTGTAGATTTTGGCAATTACATTAAAATTTCAATTTGAGAGCTCAAGTCTGTTTCAGATTCAGGGCATCTATGGTTTGAACTGTGTCCACTGAAAATCCATATGTTAAAACTCTAACCCCAAATGTGAGTGCACTTGGAGACGGAGCCTTTAGAAGGTAATTAAATGAAGTCATAAGTGTGTGTATGTTAGTCACTCTGTTGTGTCCAACTCTTTACAACCCTAAGGACTGCAGCCTGACAGGCTCTTCTGTCCATGGAATTCTCCAGGTAAGAATACTGGAGTGGGTAGCCATTCCCTTCTCCAGGGGATCTTCCAAACCCAGTGATTGAACCTGGGTGTCCCTCATTGCAGGCAGATTTCTTACTATCTGTCATAAGGGTGGGACTCTAATCCAATAGGATTAGCAATTTTATAAGAAGAGGAAGACAAAGAGATCCCTGTCACCAGGTGTCCATATCTAAGAAAAACCACGAGAAAACAGTGAAAAAGCAGCCATCTACAAGCCAGGGAAGAAGGTATTACCAGAAACCAAATTATTTGTCACCTTGATTTGTACTACTCAACCACCAGAACCATGAGAAAATGTTTAAACAACTCTGTGCTGTTTTGTTACAGTAACCAGAACAGACTAATATAGAACGGAAATCATACATTTTTACTGGACTCTTATTATAATCACCTTGACAGAAAAGCTGAGTTCTTTCCAATCTGACATATTTTTGCTTTCATGTAATGGCATTTGTTGCTGCCCTTGTGGCTCAGTGGTAAAGAACCGCCTGCCAATGCAGGACAGGTGCTTCAAACCATGGGTCAGGAACATCCCCTTGAGAAGGAAATGGCAACCCACTCCAGTATTCTTACCTGGGGAATCCCATGGACAGAAGAGCCTGGCAAGCTACAGTCTCAGTTCAGTTCAGTTTGGTCACTCCGACTCTTTGTGACCTCAGGGACTGCAGCACGCCAGGCTTCCCTGTCCATCATCAACTCCTGGAGCTTGCTCAAACTCATGTCCATCAAGTTGATGATGCCACCCCACCATCTCATCCTCTGTTGTCCCCTTCTCCTCCTGCCTTCAATCTTTCCCGGCATCAGGGTCCTTTCCAGTGGGTCAGTTCTTCGCATCAGGTGGCCAAAGTATTGGAGTTTCAGCTTCAGCATCAGTCCTTCCAATGAATATTCAGGACTGATTTCCTTTATGATAGACTGGATGGATCTCCTTGCAGTCCAAGGGACTCTCAAGAGTCTTCTCCAACACCACAGTTCAAAAGCATCATTTCTTCAGTGCTCAGCTGTTTTTGTAGTCCAACTCTCACATCTGTACATTACTACTGGGTAAATCATAGCTTTGACTAGATGGACCTTTGTTGGCAAAGTAATGTCTCTGCTTTTTAATATGAACTCTAGATTTGTCATAGCTTGTCTTCCAAGGAGCAAGTGCCTTTTAATTTCATGGCTTCTGTCACCATTTGTAGTGATTTTGGAGTCACTGTTTCCACTGTTTCTCCCATCTACTGGCTACAGTCTATGGGGTTGCAAAAGAGTCGAATGCAACTTAGAAAATAAAATGAAAACAACAGCATTTATTACTATAGTAGCTCAAAATTTTAGCAGATTTAACTTGAATGTGACTTCATACATTTGAAACCGGGTTCTGTGGATCAAGTTCAGAAGCTCTCTAAAATACTCAAATTGCATGCAGACTGTGCTGTATACATGCTGAGGAAATAATTTATGTTTTTATTCGCATTAACAAAGGAGTGTGTGCCAAAAAAATTGAATTCAAGGTGGCATAGACGCTGTGTAAAGCTGCCAGAGAGGTTCTATGAAGTTATGGTTGATGTATTCACAACTGGAAACGAGTGATTCAGTGGTAATATCATCTAATACTGGATATTTAAAAATATTTGATAGTAATTAAGCCTGTCAAAGAAGGTCTTTCACATGACTTTTTTAATGAAGATACTGTCTAGTTTCCTTTCCTAATTTTTTTTTTTTCTAAAGCATTTATCATTATCCTGTGGTCATGTATGGATGTGAGAGTTGGACTGTGAAGAAGGCTGAGTGCCGAAGAATTGATGCTTTTGAACTGTGGTGTTGGAGAAGACTCTTGAGAGTTCCTTGGACTGCAAGGAGATCCAACCAGTCCATTCTGAAGGAGATCAGCCCTGGGATTTCTTTGGAAGGAATGATGCTAAAGCTGAAACTCCAGTACTTTGGCCACCTCATGCGAAGAGTTGACTCATTGGAAAAGACTCTGATGCTGGGAGGGATTGGAGGCAGGAGGAGAAGGGGACAACAGAGGATGAGATGGCTGGATGGCATCGCTGACTTGATGGACGTGAGTCTGGGTGCACTCTGGGAGTTGGTGATGGACAGGGAGGCCTGGCATGCTGCAATTCATGGGGTCGCAAAGAGTCGAACATGACTGAGCGACTGAACTGAACTGAACTGAATAGATGATATATTTTGCTTACACAATTGCCTCATATTTTCCTTACTAAAATGTAAGGGTCATGAGAGTAGAGTTCTTAATCCATTGTTTTCATGACTGTTTCCACACTGCCTAGAACATTGTCTTTCCTATACTAGATGTTTCACACATTTATTTAGTAAATGGATGAAATGATTCCAATGTTTGAATGTGGTTATGAGTAATGTTCATATACATATAGAACTATGCCTTAATTATTTCTACCATATTCCCTTTCCTCTCTAATAATGTATTTTCTGTGTTGATTTTTTTGAATATTGATCCTGAAGTCCACTTGGATAATTTATGCATAGTCTAAAAAATTAGTAGGTTTTAGAAGACATAACTGGCCTGTACTAGGTAGTCACTGAAATTTTCAATTTATTATTTTAAGCTGAAAATAAAAGTTTGGTTCTGTCTTAAATAGAGTTGAAGTAATATACTTTTTTTATATGTGATTCTTCCATTTTATCACACAACAATGAGGGTTATGAGATGCTAAAATGAGAACATTTTATTGACTGCACATCTCAGGAAGAAATAAAAGCCAATATAACTTGGTTATTTGTCATAAGAGAGGCTACAGATGGGGAAGTTAAATCAAAAGTTTGGTTAATTTCCAAAACACATCTTTGTAGCCTCCTGAGATTTTTTCCCTGGTATCTGCATTGGAGTATCAGTGTTTCTGCTCTTCTATGAGTTTTTACCACTTGAATCAAGGTATCACATTGTTTTATTCCGTTTCAGGCTGCTGTAACAAAGTATCACAGCTTGAGTGGCTTATAAAAACAGACATTAACTTTTATAGTTCTGGAGACTAGAAGTCTGAGATCAGAGTGCCAGTATGGTTGAGCTCCATTGAGGACCTCCTGCATTTCACATTGCTGCCTTACAGTCTCCTCACAACGAGAGCACAAAGAGGAAGCAAACTCTGTCTTCTATGGGGGCTCCATCCTCATGATGTCATCTAACGCAAATTACTTCCCAAAGGCCCCACCTCCTCATGCCATCCCTTTGGGGATAGGGTTTCAACATATGAAGTTTGGGGGAACAAAAACATTGAGCCATAATGAGTATTTTCTAATTCCAACTATCTGGATTTTCCTTCCCACATAGTTTCATACCCAATTAGTAGAAGAGGAGTATTCTTTTCTGTTTCTTAAAATGTTTTTTTTTTTTTAACTAACAAACAATGCACATTATTAATTTCTGCCAGATATTTATGCAGATTTTATAGTAATGTCAAGGTGAATTAAAGCAAAATTCTGGAACTGTATTGTAATTCAAATAATATTCTTATCTTCCTTCAGAGGGGAAAAACAATGACTTTAAGTTTTGACATCGTTATAGCCTAAAGTCTTGAATGAAAAAATTTAGTTAAAAAAAATAAAATATATGACAATCACAAAGCATATATTTAGAGAAAAATAATACAATACATAAAACTGAGGAAAATACGGAGGTATGTGGGTTTATGTGTAAAGGAGATATAGAAACAGGTGACAATAGCAAGTTTATTTATTAAGAGCATGAAAGGTTATTAATATCTTTATATTTATACCTATATCCATATCTATACCCTGTATCTCAAAATAGATTCATGCACTTTGTCCTACAGTGATCTTTGAATAATATGATTTTTGACCATCAAAGTTTGCTGATAAATACCTCCAAAGACGAGAGGGCAGAAAGCTAACTACAGGACTTAAATAGCACCTGCTGTCAGCTGAACAAATGAGCTCTTCTGATACTGCACGTGCCCAGCAAGGAATGGCCACCACCATCTGACCTACTAGGAGACTGTCTTCAGAGGAGAGTGGGCATAATTGACATAGCCAGTATTAGAAATGCTAACAATTTTTTCAGGTTTTGACAAATCTGTATGCATACTGGTTTGTCTTATTGGACTTTTTAGCTACTAACAATGTACGTGACAATGTGATTTTATCATTTGGTTGTCCAGAGCATAAATATTAACACAGGTCTCATTCCTTAAGTGTGATTAACTATAATCAAGGCCACATTTCTTGTAATTCCTCTCCTTGAATGTGGGCTGACCTTGTGACTTGCTTTATCACTGAAGTTGAAGCTGCGTTAAGCAAGTTCTGAGCCTGGGCTCAAGAAATTCTGCACAGTTTTACTCTCACTCATGGAATTCTATGATTGAGCTGGCTTCCTGGGGTATAAGCACACGTGGAACATAGGTACATTGTCCCAGGTGAGCCATCTTAGATCAACCAGTCCCTAGGAAACCCAGTAGTGGATCATCAACATAAGAATAGACCCACTGAGATCAGTCAAACCCAAACACAGCAGAGGTTAGACAAACCACCCAGCTGAGCTCAGTCCAAATTGCAGAATCACAGACTCATGAGCTAAATCAATATTTCTAGTGACTTAAGTTTAGAGGCAGTCTGCAACATAGCAAAAACTAATTAAAACACCAAGTAAGTGGGGGAACTTTTTTTTAAAAAGGCAGAACAACATTTATTTTATTTCAGTTTAATTAAATAAATAAAACAATTTTCTTTAAGTAGGGAGAAACAGTTAACTTTGAAATGATAAAAGATAAACAATAACTACATAAGGCTATTAAATGTCATATATGGTTAGGTGTGAATATAAAACGTGTCTCTGCTTTGTATTTGTTCGTTTCTGAGTTTCATTTTAGCAAAGTAATCAGTACTTTTGCTCTAATTACCATTGGAATTAATTGGCAAATGTTTTTTGAAGTTAAAGTAGAAAAAAACCTGGAATCTAGAAAATAAGAAAAATCCTTCTGTTCTTCCAATACTACTCTAATCTCTCTAATACTTCTGTTCCTGACTGGAGCAAATTGAAATTGGATACGAAGACAAAACTATACCTTGCTTTTCATTTTGGCTTTTCTTCATTGATGAACAGTGCATTATGAGGTCAGAAATATAAGGCTGTTTCTTTCTAAGATTTCATTAAAGATAGGCTATTTGAGAGAATGAAGACTATTTTGCTGACTTACCACATCATCTATTTCTAACCACTAAAAATGAATGACAATAAAATAATGAAAAAGAACTCAGGCCTTAGCAATCACAGAGTCATTTAGAATTTTTGTGATTGCTCTTTGAGTCCAAATGATTATAGCTAAACTTTGTCAAACTAGGAAGATTAAAAGATTCTTTGAAGTTGCATAAATATAATACCGTATATACTCAAGCCAGCAGAAGTTGCTTCAAAAGGTTAAGTTAGTAGGGTGAAGGAGCAGAAAACTCAGAATTCAAAAATAATAAAGAATGTTAGGCTTTTTCTTCATATTTCACAATCTGTTACAATTTGCAAACTCAGTTAATTGGGAGTATAGAGACTTCTCATCTGTGTTTTGAATGTGAAAAGAAAAGCAAAGGGTATTCTTTTCTGGATAGTGACTAAACACAGTACCAAAATACTTAATTTCCTCTAGTCATGGCTGCAATCTCAAAGTCCATTTCAAGTCGGGGAAGAATACTGATGCTTTTGTCTCTCTCCCTCCTGAGGCCCCACGAAAAATAAAAGCTAGACGAACTTGTGTTGTCTGTTAAGCCTCTCAGTGGAGAGAAAAAGTATGCAGTCAACACAATAAAGAGCTTTCCAAACACTAGTGGAAGACTAGAAATGGCTGAAAAAGAGTTGGTGAGTGGGAAAAGCAGAAAAATGCACAGCTTGGAATACAATGCAGAGAGATACAGGGGATAAAGAGTCACTGACAGCTAATCTGGACAAGACGTGGAAGGAGATCAGCAGAAAATACATATAAAAGTCAAATCCATTGGCATCCATCTACTTTTTGACATTGTGAAAGGACCTAAGATGGTCCCCAAAGATCCTCAACTCCTGGCATTGATGCCCTTTTGTAATTTCTTCCCCTTGTGCATGGATGGGCTAAACTAGCTGTAGCCATGATGGGATGTCACTTCTAAGATTAAGTTATGAAAAGTCCATGGCTCCCATCCTAAGTGATACCCAGATTCTAACCCCAACTCTCCTTCCATCTAAGATCACTTGCCCTGGGGGGAACGAGCTGCCAGAATTTATGAAGAGGCCCTATACCCACATGTGTAAGAGTAAGCCATGTAAGTGAATTGGAAAGTGAATTCCCAGCCTCCAGTCAAACCTTCAAATGAGACTGCAGGTTTGGTCAATGGCTCTCACTGCAGCTTCATGAGAGTCCTTGAGCCCAAGGCTCTTAGCTAAGCTTTACCCAGATTCACCTAACCCACAAAAACGGTGAGAGAATAAATCTTTGTTAGTTTAAGTTGCTAAATTTTTAGACAACTTGTGACACAGGGATGTACAGTTAATATAATCACCTAAAATATAAAATGAAACAAAAGCAAACCCCCGAAGCAAAAACAAACTGACAAATGAAAATCCAGGTCATTTTTCTCTTACAGTCAAAAATTTGTTCAAAGAAAGGTAAGGCTCTTAGTTTGAATATTCTTTTTATTCCGGCATTAGGACGTCTACACCATCTGCCATTTCCAAGGAAAAGTCTATCACTCTACATACTCACTGATCACTCTCAACATGAACAGGGTCTCCTGTCACACTCGAGATCAAGCAGTAACACTAAGGCTCAATAACAGAAACCACAGATAGGAGATGTTTGGGGTGAAAGAGAAAGAATTCATAAAAGAGTGGGAACTTAAACTGCTGATCCAATAAACACAGAGGAAACAAAGTAAGAAAAAAAATGTTGAGGAACTTTTGGAAAAAAAAGGAGACAGGTATAATACAAATATGAAACAAAATGGAATGTCCTGATTATAAGAAATTGATATGATGGAAGGGATTCCATTTGATCCTGACCCTGAGAATATTCTCCTTTAAGAAGTCCAGGTAATACAATATTGGACCCATAAGAAAATGAATATAATCTTAACACATAACTGCAACTGGCATTGGACAATATTTACACAGTAGTGGTAGTCTCAGAGCACTTTACTGTTTCTGCAATTTGTATTCCTAATAGATAAAATATGCAAGATGTGGTTGTGGTTGTCAAACAGCATGTTAAAGTTAACATCTCTGGAAATATAATGAGGTGGTGGGATTTAGAGAAGCTAGTAGAAGACGTGGGTGTACAATAGCTTTATCTTACTAATGTGGATCTCAAGAGATACTGTTGCACATTAATGGAATGAGAAATAGAGACACTATATGTACTATTTAAAGTGACAAAAATGACTAGTATATGAAAAAATTCAGATGAAAAGAAGAAGAGGGAAATGAAGAGATAAAGACCAGGAACTAATCTTCAGTTTTCATTCTGGAGAGTGCATAAATATTATTTTTAAAATGGATAAACAATGGAAGTGTAAGCATATTATTTAAAGATATAAAACTAATTGCCAAAAGAATTATGAAAAGATATCGTCTCTGTGAAGTAAGAGGAGGGGTGGTGAGGGGTTGGATGGGGTATTGCTACTATTTTTATATACAGCAATGCAAAGAAATAGAGGAAAACAATAGAATGGGAAAGACTAGAGATCTCTTCAAGAAAATTAGAGATACCAAGGGAACATTTCATGGAAAGATGGGCACAATAAAGGACAGAAATGGTATGGACCTAACAGAAGCAGAAGATACTAAGAAGAGGTTAGTAAGAATACACAGAAGAACTAGACAAAAAAGATCTTCATGACCCAGATAATCATGATGGTGTGATCACTCACCTAGAGCCAGATATTCTGGAATGTGAAGTCAAGTGGGCCTTAGGAAGCATCACTATGAACAAAGTTAGTGGAGGTGATAGAATTCCAGTTGAGCTATTTATAATCCTAAAAGATGATATTGTGAAAGTGCTACAACTCAATATGCCAGCAAATTTGGAAAACTGTGCAGTGGCCACAGTTTTCATTGAAAGTTTTAATCACAGTTTTCATAAACAGGTCAGTTTTCATTCCAATTCCAAAGAAAGGCAATGCCAAAGAATGTTTAAACTACAACACGATTGCACTCATCTCATGCGCTAGCAAAGTAATGCTCAAAATTCTCCAAGTCAGGCTTCAACAGTACATGAATCATGAACTTCCAGATGTTCAAGCTGGTTTTAGAAAAGGTAGAGGAAACAGAGATCAAATTGCCAACATCCGTTGGATCAAAGAAAAAGCAAGAGAGTTCCAGAAAAACATTTACTTCTGCTTTATTGATTATGCCAAAGCCTTTGACCGTGTAGATCACAATAAACTGCGGAAAATTCAGAAAGAGATGGGAATACCAGACCACTGTACCTGCCTCCTTAGAAATCTGTATGCAGGTCAAGAAGCAACAGTTAGAACCAAACAAGGAACAACAGACTTGTTTCAAATTGGGAAAGGAGTACATCAAGGCTGTATATTTTCACCCTGCTTATTTAACTTATATACAGAGTGAAGTGAAGTCACTCAGTCGTGTCCGACTGTTTTCAACCCCATGGACTGTAACCTACCAGGCTCCTCCGTCCATGGGATTTTCCAGGCAAGAATCCTGGAGTGGGTTGCCATTTCCTTCCCCAGGAGATCTTCCCCATCCAGGGATCGAACCCAGGTCTCCTGCATTGTAGACAGACGCTTTACCATCTAAGCCACCAGGGAAGTCACATATAGATGCAGAGTACATCATATGAAATGCCGGCTGGCTGAAGCACAAGCTGGAATCAAGATTTCCGGGAGAAATATCAATAACCTCAGATATGCAGATGACACCACCCTTACGACAGAAGGTGAAGAAGAACTAACAAGCCTTTTGATGAAAGTGAAAGAATAGTAAAAAATCTGGCTTAAAACTCAACATTCAAAAAACTAAGATCATGGCATCCAGTCCCACCACTCCATGGCAAATAGATGCAGAAACAATGGAAACAGTGTTTTCTTGGGCTCCAAAATCACTGCAGATGGTGACTGCAGTCATGAAATTAAAAGATGCTTGCTCCTTGGAAGAACAGCTATGACCAATCTAGACAGCATATTAAAAAGCAGAGATGTTACTTTGCCAACAAAGGTCCATCTAGTCAAAGCTATGGTTTTTCCAGTAGTCATGTACGGATGTGAGAGTTGGACTATAAAGAAAGCTGAGTGCTGAAGAATTGATGCTTTTGAACTGTGGTGTTGGAGAAGACTCTTGAGAGTCCCTTGGACAGCAAGCAGATCCAACCAGTCCATCTTAAAGGAAATCAGTCCTGAATATCCATTGGAAGGACTGATGCTGAAGCTGAAACTCCAATACTTTGGCCACCTGACGCGAAGAACTGACTCACTGGAAAAGACCGTGTTGCTGGGAAAGATTTAAGTCAGGAGGAGAAGGGAATGACAGTGCATGAGATGGTTGGATGGCATCACCGACTTGCTGGGTATGAATATGAGCAAGCTCCAGGAGTTGATGATGGACAGGGAAGCCTGCAGGTGAGCTGCAGTCTGTGGGGTCACAAGGAGTCGGACACAACTGAGCAACTAAACTGAACTGATACATACATCATCTTCTAAATCATATGACTTGTTTTCATGTGCATGTTTTACTGTAATAAAAATAATTTAACAACTATTTCCACTTTTTTGGCATATATATATAATACAACAAAATCTAAAAGTAAATTTTGCCAGAATCCTGCTATTAGCTTCAGAACCAGTGTAAAAGAGTAGGTTATAATTAATGTTATTACTTGCAATTTGAGGTATCACCCATTTAAGTATACTATATTTTCAAATAACCCACACAGCAAGACTAACTCCTTCAACATATCCTAGGTTTTGTCTAGATTTGTCTGTCATCAGGAATTCACTCTACTCCCCAAACTTCACTTAAGTCTTTGTGTTCAATTAGTGTTATGCCAGCATGCTCCTCTAATCTCTTCTAATTTGCTAGTTCTTTGTACTTGGTTCTCACTTGAAATTGTCAATTAAAATATCACAGTTAACCCCAAAATGATAAGACACTCCTCAACCCCTGAAAAAGCATGCTATACCCACTGATCTGTAACCTGTCAGCAAAAACTATACTGCTTTGTACCCCTGTCCTTTCCACCTTACTGACAGACCTTCCTTCCTGAACTTAGGCGAAAGTCAGTAAGACAAACTGAAATGAGAATTTGCCTTCTGTATGTCCTATTCACAACTTTCTCTTAAAAACAACAAAATTCTTTGTTTTAAAACTGTGTATTAACTCTCCATGTGAAGGAATAACTGTTTTCCCCTTCTTATATGTACCATTTTCATTCTCTGCAACTATTGATCAATCCAGGAAAATTCAACACTAGGCAACACTCATTATTTACCTCAGCATTGGGATATGCGCTTGATGTGTTCATAATTTATCTATGCAAGAACTAATTCCTTAGTGGCCACTATGCACCAAGCACCTTAGGTGTTGAGCCTGCTTAGGGGAATAGGGCATAGGTTTTGACTTTCAGGGGCTTGTCAAAAAGAAATGGAAGTAAAAGTTATAGGCTCTGATAGATAAAGAACTATCTGTTATCTACTTATCTGAATGTCTATTTATCTATTTCTCCAAAGTGCTATAATACAAGAAATGCATTCTGCTTGGGGATTTGGGGGAACGTTTTGAGTGAAATGTAAGGTCTAAAATCATCTCATACCAGTAACATGAGCAAAGTGAGATGGCTAGATAGCATCACTGACTCAACGGACATGTGTTTGAGCAAACTCCAGGAGATGGTGAGGAACAGGGAGGTGTGGTGTGCTTTAGTCCATAGGGTCTCAAAGAGTCTAACGTGTCTGAGTGACTGAACAACAGCAAAGAACTTTATAAATGTAGTCAATTACTATTAATAAGACCACAGGCACAAGGGTAGCATAGGATAAAAAGAAGAAAAGAGGACCACTGATGGCAGAGAGGAAAACATTGAAGAGACTGAAAATCGGAAGTTGCATTTTGTTTACTATTGCTAGCATATCGATGATAAATTTCAAATTTGGTGCTTCACACATGTTTTTTTCCCCCTCTTCTGAATCAACTTTCCAAATAATATGGAATGCAAAGTCATACTGAGAAGAATATGTAAGACAATGAGGTGATTAAATAAAACACAGACAACTTCAGGTACAAATATAAGTATACGTCTATCTAAAACTATAATGAAAACTCTTACTTTGGACAGTGGAAAGCCTTCACTTCATAACAGAATAAGTGGGTCATTTGGCTGCCTCATGGTGTCTTATATTTCATTTATTGTTATGAGTTGCCATATTGGCTTTCTCTAGAATTATCACTAATGGTCACTTAATGCTGTGCATGGGAAATTCAGGTGTAGGTATAGGAAATTCACCACAAAATGTGAAAGAATCTTGATGAATCTTTTTTACTTCTAAAATACAGGCATTAGAACCAGAGAACCTCCATTTAATGTAATGTGAATACTATTTTCTTTTGAAAGAAATTAGTATTCCCTTTGGACCCATGGACACAAGTACTTACAGTATAATCTAGCTGTATACAAAGTCTTTTGATATATATTCAGGGATAGTTACTGTAGAGGAAAGCTAAGAGATATAGGAAATATGAAAACAAGCTTCCCTTAAATGTTCTAGGGCCACGGTTCTCCTGCTGAATTTTTATTACTGGGGTATATTTAGTGGGCTTCCCTGGTGGCTCAGATGGTAAAGAGTCTGCCTGTAATGTGGGGGACCTGGGTTTGATTCCTGGGTTGGGAAGATCCCTTGGAGAAGTAAATGGCAACCCACTTCAATAGTCTTGCCTGGAAAATCCCATGGACTGAGGAGCCTGGCAGGCAAAGAGCTGGACATGACTGAATGACTTTTTCACACACACACACACACACACACACACACACACACACACATTTAGTGAAGATCTTGTAAGAGCTGGCTTAACATGGTACAGCAGATAGAAACTCCTCACGTGCTTGTTGTCACTGTTCAGTTGTCCAGTTGGGTCCAACTCTTTGTGACTTCATGAACTGTAGCACACCAGGCCTCCCTGTCCTTCACCATCTCCCGAAGTTTGCCCAAGTTCATGTCCAAGAATAAACATCAACACCTTAGGAATCAGAGAACTAAAATGGATGGGAATGGGGAAATTTAATTCAGATGACCCTTACATCTACTACCTTGGGGAAGAATCCCAGAGAAGAAATGGCATAGTCCTCATAATCAAGAAAAGAATCCAAAACGCAGTACTTGGATGGTCAAAAATGACCTCATGTGGTCAGCTCACCAGTATTCTGGGGAATCTATAATTAAATTTATTTTTTATGCAGCCTGTGGACAGAGTTGATCAAATTCAGGCCCACTTCTCTTATTTGGGATTTGAGTCATCTTGTTTGAATCTGTAATGCTTAGAATAGGGTCTAGCACACAAAAGGAAGAAAGGAAAAAAGCAATAAACAGAGAGAAGAAAGAAGAGAGTGGAAGAATGGGAACAAGGGAAAAATGACCATATACTTTGTGCCAGACGCTATGCTAAGATGTTTGCTCATGTAAATCAAGCTGACACAAAGAACCTATCATCACAGTAAGAATGATTTTAAAGTTCCCTTTATCACTGGTTCATAATTCACTCCATGTAACAGTCCAACATTGAGTTCAAGCAGTATCCGCAGTTCCTCAACCACGTGGTATTTATTCTGTGGAAAGACAGAGGTGATTCTGCTCACCCACACCCCTCTCAGGGAAGTCTCCAGGTCCCTTAACTAGGAAAATCAATCCTAAAAGAGGACAAAAGGAGTCTGCGTCACCAGCTTTCCTATCAAACCTACAGACTGGAATGATAATATTTATTTTAGAAGTTTTCCACAGAGTGTGGGTAATTTCAGATCCAGGGTAATGTCTAGCACATTGCCAACACTCAGGACATGTGAATTAATAAAAATGTGTTACTTCAAAACACTTGCTGTTTAAAAAAAAAGACTAAAATATCTTCCACCCTTTCACTTTGTTTCAGAGTTTCGGTTTGTCAGTGATACTGTTAATAATATGCTGTTCATCTGTTATGTACAGAAGCTTTGTTCTTGTTGACTTGGTTGTTGTTCCTGTTGTTCAGTCGCTCAGTTGTGTCCAACTCCTTGCTATCCTATGTAATGCGGAATGCCAGGCTTCCCTGTACTTCACTATCTCCTGGAGTTTGCTCAAGCTCATGTCCATTGAGTCAGTGATGCCTGGTGAATATTGCATTTTATAATTAATGCATGGTTTCTCCACACATCCGAGAAGTAGCTGGTTCCTGTCATACAGGTCTGTATCTCTAGGTACCACACCTTTATCCTCAAGAATACAATACTTTGCAAATATTTTATATATTATGTACACAAAAGATATTTACTAATTCATAATTTTAACTAAAAGTACTGCAGCTTTACAGGCAACATACATTATGGTTAAAAATATTAGGTTGGCCAAAAAGTTCATTTGGCCAACATCTTACAGAAAAACTTGGATGAAGATTTGGCTAACCCCATAAACAACTTAATAAAAACAAATATACACTGCTATTTTTGTTTTGATTATCATTTCTATGCTAACTGAAGAAACTATTGGTTAACACTTGTGTTATTTGTCTGCTTGAGATTCTACATAAAAAGAATAGCCATGATGAGAAGACAGTGTTTCATGAGTGCTAAAAAAGGCAGATGAATTAGCTATATTGCCTCTTAAAGTTCATATCACGTGATACTACATATTTTTTGTTGTTGTTGGAGAACTTTTCAGTGATGTTAACTGAAAAGTTAATATAAGCACTAAATAATGAAAATTGAAGAACTCATGTAGTACCCAAGGAAAGGCAGATGAATTAGCTATATCGCCTCTTAAAGTTCATATCACATGATACTACATATTTTTTGTTGTTGTTGGAGAACTTTTCAGTGATGTTAACTGATAAGAAAACTTAATATAAGCACTAAATAATGAAAATTGAAGAACTCATGTAGTACCCAAGGAAATCTATAGATTCAATGCAATCCCTGTCATATTACCAATGGTATTTTTCACAGAATTGGAACAAAATTTTTTAAAATTTGTATGGAAACACAAAAAAACCTGAATAGCCAAAATAACCTTGAGAAAGAATGGATCTGGATAAATCATGTGCTCTGACCCCACTCCAGAACTCTTGCCTGGAAAATCCCATGGACGGAGGAGGCTGGTAGGCTGCAGTCCATGAGGTCGCTGAGGGTCAGACACGACTGAGGGACTTCCCTTTCACTTTTCACTTTCATGTGTTGGAGAAGGAAATGGCATCCCACTCCAGTGTTCTTGCCTGGAGAATCCCAGGGACGGGGGAGCCTGGTGGGCTGCCGTCTCTGGGGTCGCACAGAGTCGGACACGACTGAAGCGACTTAGCAGCAAGCACAGTAATCAAACCAGTATGGAAGTGGCACAAAAAGGGGTACATAGACCAGATACTATAAAACTCCTATGAGAAAACTTAGGCAGAATGCTCTTTGATATTAACTCACAGCAATACTTGTTTTGGCTCCATCTCCTAGAGTAATGGATATAGAAACAAAAATAAAGAAATGGGACCTAATTAAACTTAAAAGCTTTTGCACAGCAAAGAAAACTATAAACAAAGTGAGAAGACAACAGAACAGGAGAAAGTATTTGCAAATGATGTGACCAATAAGGGATTAATTCCCAAAATATAAAAACAGCGGATGCAGCTCCATAAACAAACAGACAACAACAACAACAACAAACAATCAAAACATGGCAGAAGATCTGAATAGACTTTTCTCCAAAGAAGACATACAGATGGCCAACAGGCACATAAAAAGATGTTCAACATCACTAATTATTAGAGAAATGCAAATCAACTATAGTGAGATACCACCTCACACTGGTCAAAATAGCCATCATTAAAAAAATCTATAAATAACAAATCCTGGAGAGGGTACAGAGAAGAGGGAACCCTTGTATACTGCTGGTGGGAATGTAAATTTTTGTAGTCACTATGGAAAACAGTATGGAAGTTCTTTAAAAAGCTAACAATATAGTACCATATGACACAACAATTTCCCACTCGTGGCCATATATCCATAAACATGAAAACACTAATTTGAAAAGATAACATGTACCCAATGTCCATAGCGACACTATTTACAATAGCCAAGACATGGACGCAATGTAAAATGTCCATTGACACATGAATGGACAAAGAAGATGTGGTACACAGATATACAATGGAATATTACTCAGTCATTAAAAAAGAATGAAATAATGCCATTTTCAACAAAATGGGTGGACCTAGAGATTATCATCATAAGTGATGTAAGTCAGACAGAGAGAGGCAAATATCCCATATCATTTATATGTGGACTCTGTTTTTAAAAGGATTAGCTTATTTACAAAGCAGAAATAGATTTACAAACAGAAACAAATTTATGGTTACCAAAGTGGAAATGCAGGGGGAAGGATAAAAGTTTTGGATTAACAGATATAGGCAACTATATATAAAATAGATAGACAAACAATGAGGCCCTACTGGATAGCACAGGAAACTATATTCAATTATCTTGTAACAACCCATAATGGAAAAGAATCTGCAAACGTATACTGTACATCAATTCTACTTCCACAAGATATTATTAGAGAGATTTAAGTTTAATCTTGATATCAGTTTATTAAACTAAACCTACTGTTTTATATATATTATCAAAGAAAAAAGCATTGCTAACATACATGCATGCATACACAATTTTCTTATTCCAGATGACTTGCCTCCTCCCCTTCCTTAACAAAATACTTATTACATGTAAAAGAGGAATAAGTCAACAGATATAACATAAACATACTTATGTACTTGAAAGCCAGATTATTATGGTACCCAGAATTCATAGTATTGACTAAAATAAAGACATGAAGATAAGGTTATTTTATTGCTACTTTAAATTTAACTGATTTCTTAATAAAAGGGGAAGGAAATGGCAACCCACTCCAGTATTCTTGCCTGGAAAATCCCATGGGTGGAGGAACCTGGTAGGTTACAGTCCATGGGGTCGCAAAGAGTCAGACACGACTGAGCGACTTCACACCTGACACCTGACTTAATAAAAAGTAATTCCTTTGTCCTCAACTGAGACTTGAAATATCAGGAACGGTGACAATCTCACCAGTCCTTTCTGAGAAAATGTTCACTGAATTTACTGTCACATACTCATTAGATACAGGGTCTTAAATCATTCCATTTCTCCCAAATGGTATCAATTATATCAAGAATCATAAACCCAATTTAGTCTAATGCACAGCTGGAAGTACTTGATGTTTTTCATATCCATGTTGAAAAAAGAGTATAACATGAATTTTTAAGCTCCTTAATCAAGACATGTTATTGAGGACAATTCCAGAAGTCATATTTTCAATATTCAGCACCATATATGAATGAGTTTCTGTCTGAGAACAGCTGGGAAACAGGTATCGGGAATTTCTGGGCTTCTCAGTCAATAGTAATTTCTGTTGCTAGAGGTGGTGGTTGGAGGTTGAGTAAAACAGTGCCGGGTATGGGGATCAGTGGACAGTTCACTTTGCAGTATATTTAGTGTTCTCGGTCCCCTCCCACTAAATGCTAGTGACAACGCTCCCCCTGAATCACTTCCTGCCTCCCACTGCTTTTCAACATACTTGTAGGGGAATGGCGCTGCCTCCCTGTGGAAAACACATTCAACAGAGAATTCAGCTCAGTATGCGTGCACGCGTGTGTGCACGCTAAGTGGCTTCAGTCGTGTCCCACGACTCTTTGCGACCTATGGACCCTAGCCCACCAGGCTCCTCTATCCTTGGGATTTTCCAGGCAAGAATACTGGAGTGGGTTGCCATGCCCTCCTCCGGGGAATCTTCTGGATCCAGGGATCTAACCAGCATCTCTTACGTCTCGTGCATTGGCAGGCGGGTTCTTCACCACTCGTGCCACTTGGGAAGCCCCTTCAGCTCAGTACGTGCTCAGTATATGCAATTGACGCTTTGATTCAGAAACAGCAATTCAGAGCTATTGTTTGCAAGGGCGAAGAAAATATTTTAAAGGTAAGAAAGATGCTTTAATTCATACAGTGTACTTAAAGAATGCTTTTCAAACATAATTATTATTTGTATAAAGGTTACATGTGTCAGGCATTATTTTTTACTTCTCTTCATTTTAGGGTGAACCATAATGAAAAAAAATTTTTCTTTGGACAATGAAAAATTGTCAAATAGCAGTGACTGTATATAGTTCTCATATGATAGTGACTATTTAATTCTCACAATAAGTTTATGACACCATCACCCCCATTTTATAGATGGGAAGCAGAGATACTGAGAGGCTAACTTGCCTAAGGAACACAGCCAGTATACAGGGAAAATAAGACTGAGATTTAAGCAAGCATTCAGGCTTCTGGAGTCACTGCCCTTGACCCTTGCACAATACTACACCCTTAACAGCCTTGTCAGTGCTGCCTCTTCAAATAGTCGGCTCTCAGAAGGCAGAAGCAGACTGGGAGAGATTGGGAAGAGTATGAAGGATGGAAATAGGTAGGTGAACAATGGAAAGGGCTTTGCAGGCAGAGCAGAGAGAGGTGTGAAATAGCATGACCTCTGGAGGTTTCTATTAGTAGTTCAACAGATCAGAGGAAATGGCTGTGGAGAAGAGTAGAGATAAAACTTCCTAGTGAGGCAGATAGGAGTCTAGCTGTGAAGGATGGACCCTGATGATCATTCGGGAATCTGCTCTTTATCTTAAATACTTGGATGTATTAAGGCTCATATCTGCATTTTCAAAAAGAGAAGCCTGATCCCTACCTAGGTAGAGATCACACTGAACTAGTTAAGAATATGTGAAGGCAGAAGTGATGAGATTCTGAACAGAGGCCAGGCTCAAGGGCAGAGGACCAGCTCACCTCAACATACTCTGAAAAGAAGCTGGCTGCATAGCCTTGAGGAAGTTATTTAGTTTCTTTGGGCCTTAAATTTCTCAATAAACTCTTTAAAATGTATATATCCTAGAAGTTTTGTTTACCAGTAATGAGGGGGAAAACACCTTCTAAATAGCAGTGCTTCTTTACATTTAAAATTACAATGAATCATACTTTTCTTACTCGGCACCATTAGTTTCAGAAGAACGAGCCTTTGTATACATTTTCAAATCTACACCCAAGTGTTTTTCTTTTCACTATGCACTAAAATTTGCAGTTAAAATCTACAGTAATTTAAGTAAATTCAGCAGAATGATTAGACTAGGGAAAATAAAATTAATTATTCATGTCACCAGTATTTTAAAATGCAGAGTGGTTATCAGGAACACACATAATTATAAGTAATGCAGTTATTTTTTAATAATGAAGCCACAGCTAAGGTTAATTAATATTTTTAATAAAAAATAAAATTTTGCTCTTTGGAGTTACAAAATGTTTTTTGTTAGCTTTAGATATTTTTCATGGAAATATGTGTGCACTCTGCTTACATTTTTCAAACAAATAGCATTAATTTTTTATGAGTATCTCCAAAGCTGCCAGGAAGCAATAGCAGTGTCCAACACATTCAAACACTTTTTTTGTTTGTACACTAATCGGGATTCTTTTTGGAACATTCTACAGGAATCAAATACCAATGAGTTCAGTAGGAAGTGAATACACATGTCCTGACAACCTACCAATGGTTTAAAATCCTCAATAGTACCTTTTCTTGAGTAGGTTTGCTACCTCTATTCTGAATAAAGTCTAACTGGAACCACTAAATTGTTGCAGTACATTTCACTCATACTTACTGATTCTGCTCCAGTCTACAATTTAATTTCTTTCTAAGAGTTGCAAACTATAGTCCCTCCAGTCAAAAACCAGAATCTCTCAAAGCCTTATTTCTCTCCTTTTTTAAGGTTTTTGAAATGAGATGAAAAGAAGATGAAAAACACTATGGATTCTTGAGATCAGGTAAGGAGACCAGAGTCAGTTTCTACTCTGAGTGTAAAAGACAGGGCCTCTCTATTATTCTTATGAAGAATGATTTTCTTGCAAAGATAGATTTTAAATATGTTGTCAAAGTAGAGCATAATACAATTTGTGAACTAAACTGGGATGCTTTTGAGAGTCAAAAAAGGATTCTATTAATAATTACATTGATATACCACTGGGTACATGGGGCTTCCCTGCTGGCTCAGTGGTAAAGAATTCACCTGCCAAGCAGGAGACATGGGTTTGATCCATGGGTCAGGAAGATTCCTGGTGAAGGAAATGGCAACCCACTCCAGTATTCTTGCCTGGGAAATTCCATGGACAGAGGAGCCTGGCAGGCTACAATCCATGGGGTTACAAAAGAGTAAGAAATGACTTGGTGACTAAACAAGAACAACACAGTTCAAGAGGTTCCTAAACCCACTTATTTTAGAGAGATAGCAAGCAAGGCCAGAGTGCAGCGAGGTTAACCATCTTGTCCAAGATACTCACAAAGATAGGAGGTTGTATTGAAACTGGAAACCTGTTGCTGTGATCTTTCTATTATACTATACCTTCTCTAACCAAAAGGCAATACCATGGATCCATATTGTCTACAGTATGTAATTAACTTTTAATATATTCTTAATGGAAAGAATACAACATTGCAAAATGTGATACAAAGCATAGACCAAAAGAAATGTCAAAATATTGATCTCAAAATAAACAATTTCCTTTCTTTACAAACTGGCAACCAAAGGGAATGAATATTGTCCTTTGCATGTTAACTTGCTTTAACTCATTTACATAAAGCTACATATACATCAAGGGCTTGGCTGGTGACTCAAGACAGTAAAGGTTCCGCCTATAATGCAGGAGACCCCGGTTTCATCCCCTGGGTCTGGAAGGTTCCCTAGAGAAGAGAATGACTACCCATACTCCAGTATTCTTGCCTGGATAATTCCATGGACAGCAGAGCCTGGCGGGCTACAGTCCATGAAGTTGCAAAGAGCTGGACATGACTAAGCAACTAACACTTTTTTCACATATACATCATAGATTGCCATATTATTCAGAAGAGCAGGGAACACTTAGCCATCAAAGATCTTGTGTAACACTTTTGCCTCCAAACCCAAGAAGGAAGATCTCAGCATCCTGAAGAACTTTATACTGTCAAAAGTTTGCGAAGATTCACTTTCTGGGATTATCTTTATAGAAAGTTTCTCTTTGTTAGGATGAGTGGGTCTTATGGAAACATTTAGATACTAAATATCATAAACAAAATAACTTTTTGTGAATTTTATATAATCTATATTAAAAAGTACTACTAATATTGTTATAGTCATATTTTTTAAAATTATTTAATCAGAAGGGTTGGTAAATGGATCCATTACTTCATGACATAGATCATGTCTTTCTAAAGTAAATATCAGTCTTAAAATTGATCACTATCAAGAGAAGAAAAACTTTTTTTTTTCTTTTTAAAGCATATTCACTTTTAAATAAGAATGTAAACAGAATCTTATGGGATGACATTTTGTGAATTCTCTTTTATATTCTTTGACTCTGTGAAAACTGAAAAATACATTTCTCCCCACTACTTGCCTTGCAGAATGGCTGAAAAAACCTCATCTCATCTATCTGAAATGAATCCAATTTAATTCTGCTTGACCAAAAATCTGTTTCTATAGTTCTAAAACATGCAATCACCCTTCGGTACATAGGCATTGTAACTTAAGAGGCTCTGTGTTATCACTGAGGAAAATACACGTTGATTGAGAAAACAGTCCAGTATGGCTTTTGAAAACTAAATGACCCTCCCTGGCATACAACTGAGTAAGACAGTTGATAAAAGCAGGCAGTTATAGCCATTATGGAAGGAAGATGCCTCATCCAACCTGCAAAAATGGGTCAAAGGTTATAGTCTTAGACTGAGCATTACAAATCACTTTCCTATTGAAACTTCCAAGACTCATAATTCTAGCAAACACTTAAATTCTGTATATATCAATAATTTCTTTGTAGTTGGAGGGCAGTTAAAAATCAATTGTGAAGTAAAGGAAATTCACAATAAATTAGCCTGCTATTCAAAAATAAGCAATTTGATTTCTTCTCCAGTAGTCTCTCTTTCATACATTCACATTTTACTACCTGTAATCACAAACATATCCTTATGAGAGAATTTTAAAAGCTTTCAGTACAACTTTAAAACACTGTTGCCACAATTGAATATTTGTAGTATATTATTCTAAATTCTTTAATTGCTATTATTGGTCTGTTGAAACCTGAAGATTTAAAATATCTATTTTTTAATCAACCTAGTAATCTTTTATTTAAGTCAATACCTCCTCAAATGAACCAAGTAATCACTAATTGATTAGATCATTTACTTCCATAAACCATTGCTATCTTTAAACATGTTATAGCTTATAAAAAAAGAGAGTCTTTTCATTGGCAATTAATGGGCAGTTAACTATTTTCCTTTTACATTACTTAATATTATAAAATGCATAAATTTTAATTTCTTCATTTTTAGGTGTTTAACTTGTACATGAAATAGCTATTTTACACATATTTTCTTAACAAACATAATTTCTTACTACATAGCAAGTACTAATAAATAAAGCATATTAAAATGAGGCTGATACTTCCTTATTGGGGGATATATCTGGTTTACCTAAGAACTTAAGCAGCTGCAATTTCATTAATGATGAAGCAAGACTTCTGAGGGAAAAAAATCTGCTTAATTAAAATTTTATTCACAAGAATATTTCCAATTCTAAATGTCCTAGAATATCCTCTTTTGAATTATTTACTTAAAGGAAAAAGTTTATCATTGTTCTGTGTTTTGCTTTCCTATATCAGATTTGCTTGAATAACCTGCTTATTGTTAAATAAGCCACACACAATAAACACAACAACAAATCATTAATGAAGTAATATCTTAATTGAATTGTATACTTCTTGTACATTGTGACATTTAAAATTTTTTTCCCCTAAAAATTTAGACATAAGATTGAAAAATAAGCTCAGTGAATATTTTGGGTGAGGGCAGTTAGCCACATAATGTACAAAATATGTTGGCCCAAGACAGTTTTTAAATACCATATTTTGGGTCTTTGTACTCAGATAAACTAATAGTGCATTTTTTCCTATCAACAGTAGAAGAGTAGACTTATCGTTCATGACAAGACCCACGTGCCTTCCAATTCAAAATTTTCAGACTTCAAAATACAAGTGCTGTAGGTAATTTCTTTTTTAAGATTTTCAGAACTTGCTTTTATTTAATTTTGATAAAGTTTTGAGCTTGAACAAGGTCTTGCAGATACTTCATTAATTTACTTGTTCATTTAACTTAAAAAGTGAAAACCGTGTATAATGCTCAGACAATCCCCTTAGCTTGGTCTAGACCAAGGTTACTGGATCAAGACCATCAACCTAGCCACACACAAACCAATACAAAGTTTACCAAAGTTCACAAGCCACAAACCAACATTTAATCTTCAAATTGAATCCATTATATTAAGCAAGTCTCAAAACAGCCATAATGATTGAGATCAGAAGTAATCCCATTCTAGAAAAGACACACATGCAGAAAAGTCCACTTTCATAGTCACAGATTCAAAATGAAGAAATGAAATCCAGGTACTCACCTGGCTAACGGGTTCTTTCGTAGGGGGCTTTCCTCTTCTGGCTGTGCTAGTAGCCAGGGTCGTGGTGGTCTCCATAATTGACGTGGACATCTCTGACTGCATGGCAGTGGCTGTCGACTCAGTTGTCATAGAGGAAGGCACTTCACCAACCAGTCTCACATTTCCCACTATGGCGATGTTGGCATCATTTTCGGCTGCCATATTCAGAACTTTCAAGCCATTGTAGTAAAGCCCAGAGAGCTGACCCTGGAAGGGCTGGCCCTGCTCTTTCCCGCCAATTATTATGGTTGCTTGGCTATTGAAGATTGTGAGCTGACGCCCTGTAAAAATAATATTACATACATGCAAAAATGTTGATTGTGAACTCTACATTCTATAAAGGATGATAAAACAGATCTTTCATGGGGTGGATAATGAGAGCAATAAACTATAAGAGAGGCATTTGACTCATAATTCATTGCTTATAAATGAGGTGTCCATGAAATGCATAATCACTGGCAAATACTTATAAATTCTCAACTTATTGTAAATGTAGTGCCTTTGCTAAAAGACCAATCAAAGATATATATTATAAATCAATTTTCAGTGGATCACTTTCTCTTTTACCTCAAGATCTCAAATCTAAATTGATAAATTAAAAATATGTAAGATATCTAACATTTCAAGTATTTGTCATTCTAAAATTACCACTGGCAGAAACTAGTCTATAGCAGCTGAAATCTAATTTAAATTTATTGTAAAAATTTCATAATTCACATAATGGTCACATGTATCCATATGCTTTTCTTTAGAAATGTTTATTTTTTTGAATGCAATAGTCCATTGTTATTTGAATTATTCTACTTTTCTGGCAAATACACTGAAAAGAAACACATGGTTTACACTGAGTGTGTCAGAGACAAAACAAAGAAACAAAAACTCCAAAAAGATTTTTCTGATTGGCTTTCAGCAAGTCTATTAAAACAAAACAAATGAAAAAAAACACATAGCTTCAGATGTAAAAAGCGGCTTCAGGAATGATACACAAACCGATGGAGAAATTATGGCACATTTCCATTAAACAGCAATCCTCAGCAACAGTACCAAAATCATCAAATTGAGTATCCATTTTTAGCAGATTGCTCTCTGTTCATAAAAAGCATGCACACAACTTTAAGTTCAGTTTTAATTAGGGCTTGTTCCCAAATGCTCTTAGAAGGTTGCAAACGTTAAAGGGACTTCATTTTGACTGGCAATCCA
The DNA here is from genome assembly GCF_029378745.1 of Bos indicus. NCBI lineage: Eukaryota > Metazoa > Chordata > Mammalia > Artiodactyla > Bovidae > Bos > Bos indicus. The sequence continues at coordinate 32,163,647 of NC_091770.1, forward strand.
TATTGCCCACTATTTAAGATGCCTAGAGTTTAAACCAAGAGTTTTGTTTGTTTGTTTGTTTGTTTTTCAGGACCATAATAAAGATATCAGAACTACATATATTTTAGTTAATAATTTAGAGGCTGGAACATGTAATATAATCTATGAATGATTTATCATTTTGGGTTAATGCTTGCTGTGAGTACCTTCATAGATTGAGTTAGTGGATTATATTTAACAGTCCCTTTAACCTTAAGTTAACAGGGTAAGATTATTAAACAGCTGGTACGTCTAAAAATGTATAGAAAGTATTATACAAGGAATGCAAATATTACTATCTACATTTTACTGTTTTAAATCTGTTTTTAATTTAGTTTTACGGAAAATTTATTTTTTATGTTTATTAGTGTTACAATGAAGTACTACTTGGTTATGTTCAAATTATTTTTTTATTTGAAGTTTTAATCAATGTTTTTTACCTTTGTCGAGTAGCCATTCATCAACTACTCGACCAAGTCGATATGGAATTCGCTGTCTAGCAATCGCCAGGCGCTCGTTATCATTGTTTCCTTTAAAGTTTAAAGAGACATTTCATTGGTTAAAATCTGTAAGGTCAAAGGTTAAAAGTTAATACTTAAAGCTTGAGCTATACAGTTGCCACATGATTTTTTGAAATTTGGAATTTTAAAAAGTTCTACCTAGAACATTTCATGTTTCAGACTTGTCATTCATTCATTTATTTTATTTTAGCAAACAAAATTATTCCTATGTTAATTGAAAATTAGAAATCTGCATTTGAGCTAGGTTATTAAAACTTATGTTATAGACAGACCCGAACAACCAATTTAAACAGCATATAATAGCTTTGCAAAAAAATGACCGTTGATCTCAGGGTTTTGTCTTTTTGATGTTTCTTATTAACTAGTTAAACATGTTCAGGTGAAACAGGTTTAAGTTTTCAAAATACATTCAATCTCTTATTCCAGATTAGTAATTTATGAACACCAAACTTAATACCATCTTTGGCACACTGAAGCATCTAAAATAGGCCTAGCATACTTTATGTCCTATTCAGAAAAGAGAAATTCTTATTCATCTCATTTAAGGAAACCACAAAGTCTGAATAGTTCTTACATATTCCACAGAAATCGGTTTATCAACCACTTGGACATCATAAGGGAATGCATCTTGCATCATCCAAATATGTTATGATAGGAAAAGGCTTTGACAAAAGTGACTTTATTTGAGTGTCCTTCAGTTTCATTTAAAGCTTGACATGCTGAGGTGTATAACATTTGAAAAAAATTATATACTCAAATATTTGCTTTTTATTAAACTATTCTAAAAAAGGCATGATAGCTTCAGGAACAAACACAAGCCACAATAGTGGTTCCGTATTCATAGCTCTAACTATGTAGGAGCCTTGATACTTTGAACAAAAAATTAATCTAATAAAAACATAGTTTAAAATGACCTTGAGTATTGCTTGCAAATAGATGACTGTTTTCTTGATCTATAAAGCACTTAGGAAGAATCTAGGCTTCCATCTCAGCACTCAATTGTGTATATTGCCAGAAGTTTTTCTATTCTATGAAAATTAGTTAACATGGAGTCTTGCACTAAGGAATTTTAGTAATAGCTCAGATGGGAACTCAGAGGTGAAAGAAATGATGAATGGTAGTACTGCCCATAGGAAAAGACCAGAGCATTTTACTGGGGAAGAAAAAAGATATAAATTTTCTTTCATTTAGAATAATTAATGTGTTTTCTTGGGCTGGTCTTATTATATACTATACTTACCACAAAAAACCCACCATGATATTGGTCACATACTTTTAGAGAAAGAGAAAAGAACTGTCATTTAGACTTTATCAATTTGTCTTCTGAAGTTTAATATGACTGAAAATATTTCATACATTAGAATTTAACTGAAAGTACAAATATCAAAATGGAATCAAATATACAGTTTAATAAAAACACATATGTATTTCTCTGTATTATGAAGTTATTAAAATGTTAGAATATTTTTTCCTATGGGAACATATATTGGTATATTGATAATTTTCTAAAAAGGATAATATAGCCTAAATTACAAGTCTATCTTCATTTTCAAAAAGTGTGTTCAATTTACATTCTCTTTTGTGTACCTGTATACATATATATTTGGAAAAATATACTAAAATTTAATATTGGTTGTCTTATGGCAGCACATTTATTGATGAATGTGTTTTTGACTGATATATGATTTATGTAATGAACATGCTTATGTACATAATTTGATAAACTATTTTCAAAAACACATAATCTTTGCTCTATGGATTTCTTTGTTGACCAACACGCATACCAATTTACACTAGTATAATGCTCCTGACAACTTTATAATTATGTAGCTCTTTGTCCAAGTTTTTATGCTAGAGTGTTCCCATCATCAGAAACGATTTAATATTCCCTCACACACCACCCAAGTCCAGACTACAAATAACCTCTTGCCAGTTACCACTACAATATATTAATATAATTAATAGATCTCTCTGGATCCTCTCTGCAATCAGTCCCACCCATTCTCCACACTGTCAGCTACTACCCAATCATGCTACTTGTCTATTGTAACCTGCCTGTTGCCTATAGGATAAAATATCAACCAACATGATGAGGTTTATGATGACTTCCATGATCTGGTCTCTTCCCACCTCCCCTTCCTCATCTCAAAGTGGTCATTGCCTTGCTCTCCTCTTTCCATCCTCATGGAAACTGAGACTTCTTTCAATTCTTCTAAAGCCCTCCTTTCACCTCTCTGGGCTTCTTCACTTGTACTCTCCTCTACTTGACTTTCTCTCACTCCCAGCTCATTCTCATCTTTCCTTAGCCAAACATGACTCATTAAGGGAGTCTTCTTGGCAGGAACATTAGTTCTCAGGAGGTCTTCACTGATGTTCTCAAGTTAAATTAGGACACCTGAATAAATACCCTCCTTGCACTTGATATATGCCCTATAGAAACAAGAACTAACCTTGTAATTGCACATTCAATAAATGCTTTCTCTCTGAACTCTGAAATTTCATGAAGTCAGGTATTATTTGTAGTGCTTACTGTTGCGTTTTCAGTGTGCACACAATACCTATCACACGAACTCCAAAGCAATATTTGTAGAATGAAGTAATAAGGGAAATCTTGTTTTAAATTCTGATAGCTTCCGTGGCACCATTATCTCATCTTCACAGGCTAACAACATTCACAAGAAAGCAAACACTTGTGCCCAGAGGATAGACTGCATGTAGCTAAGTTTCTCTTTGTACTCTTCAAAGGAAACATGTCAATTATAATTTTAGGTCTTTAATGATTTGAACATCCATTTAGCCAATCAGTTCATTATTTTTTAATAATAACTGCCCTATACCACAAAGTAGATAATCATAGTTATCATTAGTAGGGGAGGTAGAGAGAAACCCTCCCAGGTGGCTCAGTGGTAAAGAATCCACCTGCCAATTCAAGAGACACAGGACACTTGGGTTCAATTCCTGGGTCGGGAAGATCCCCTAGAGGAAATGGCAACCCAGTCCAGTATTCTTGCTTGGAAAATCCCATGGACAGATGAGCCCGGCCAGGTTACAGTACATAGGATTGCAAAGAGTTGGACATGACTGAGCATACACACACACACACACACACACACACACACTCAAAGTAGAGAGAAAAGTTTTACATAATACAGATGGAGGAAATAGATGGCTTTTGAATGATATTGAAAAGAGTGCATAAAAGCACAAGAATACATATATACACATGCATACACACATACAGTTTGCCCTCATACCTTTAACTGGCACCCACAGAACAATTAACATGATTGCTATAGCACAATTTAAATCAGCAATAGCTTTGGAAGATTCTTGATGAGACTCAGCTTAAAAAACAAACAAAAAAACCCCACTGAAATCCCAATGAATAGCAAAGAGGTGATCTAACAAGAAGAAAAAATTAGAGTAGGCAGCAGAGATAGATATAAAATGACATGATAATATTTAAGAAAGATAGCCATACAAATGGGGTCATACAATCCTATAATTCCCGAATTTCAGATGCCTTTTAGTTGATAATAACTTTTAAATTGGAATATTTGATTTTGAAATCCAGTTTGTTGTTGTTCAGTTGCTAAGTCATGTCTGACTCTTTGCAGCCCCATGGACTGCAGCACACCAGGCTTCCCTGTCCTTCACTATCTCCCAGAGTTTGCTCAAACTCAGGTACACTGAATTGGTGACGTCATCCAACCATCTCATACTGTCATCCCCTTCTCCTCCTGCCTTCCAAGGACAGACTTTATTCTTGGTGTAATGGATAGGAAATTAGATGGTGCTTACTTCATTATATGTTGACTTTATTCTCTAAATTTTTTGTTCTTCTACTAGAATTAAAAAATTAATGTCTTTTCTTCAAAAAAATATATAAATACATTCAGTTCAGTTGTTCAATCATGTCCAATTCTTTGTGACCCCATGGACTGCAGCCCGCCAGGCTTCCCTGTCCATCATCAACTCCCAGAGCTTGCTCAAACTCATGTCCAATACATTATTGACAAAGACACATCTGATTATAGTAGAGTGACAGTATCCTTCTAACAGATGATTCCCAAACTCCTTCTAGTAGTGGGTAAGAAATAGCTCAGATTGTTTAAGTTTGCCAGGTATAAGCCCATATTTTGCGTCTACCTCATGATTTTCATTAACAAGTGGAACATGAAAAGTTATAAATTAGGTATATTATTCTAAGACACTGAGCTTCTCAGGTGGCGTTAGTGGTAAAGAACCTGCCTGCCAATGCAAGTAAGACGTTAAGAGACCTGGGTGATCCCTGGGTTGGGAAGATGCCGTGGAGAAGGAAATGGCAACCCATTCCAGTATTCTTGACTGGAGAATCTCATGGACAGAGGAGCCTAGTGGGCTGCAGTCCATAGGGACACACAGAGTCGGACTGAAGCAACTCAGCAGCAGCATTCCAAGATATTGGCCTAAATGCCAATTCTTTACAAATTCATAGTGCTATATTATTTACAACATATCCAGTAACTCTGTGTGATTGTGTTAATTTTATTTAATCTTGTCCACATTTTGGTATACTTCTAAATTTTACATAAAATATAAAGGACATAAAAACAACCCATTTGATCAGGAAAGGTCAAAGATAAATATCATTTCTGATGACCTTTTCTTTGGAAAGTGTTGAGATTTGATACCAAGTGTGTTGGGATGTAGAAATATTACATGGGCTTTCTGTGGACGGTCAGAGGTTGCAGGTTTATACTGATAGAAGATATTTTTTAAAACGAAAATGTATCTGAAAATCCAAATCAAATCAAAGGTGAGAAGCTATTTTCATCTTCAAGTATCCTAAATCCAAGGTGAGAATAAAGCAGTAATGACCCACTTATCTAAGACTTTCTCATTTTGGAATAATAAAAACGGTCCAAGTAGAGTTTCAACTTTTTAAAAAGCGTGCAAATCAACTACAGCAATCTATCGAGCAGATAAATTAGGCTTATAGAACCAGAACTTCTCACTGCATAAAGGATAATAATTTAGTCACATACTTCCTTTATTCTAATAAAAGTGGAATGAGGTTTTCTTTTTGATTTATTTTTTTTTATTCTTCAGTTAATTTTATATGGGTGAAACTTGGTACCTCCGCTGAAAATGTCACCAGTAACATGTACGTCTATGTTAAAGTAATTTTTAAGTAATAAAAGAGTATGTAAATTTTGGTTTGTTTTTCTTTAAATTGAAGGATTTGGCAATTTTTAATTAATAAATTTAAAAATTGAAATATCATTGATTCCTAACATTGTATCAGTTTCAGGATTCAGTATTTTTGACAGGAAGCAGGCCCCATGTGGGGTTTCCCTGGTGGCTCAGTTGTAAAAACTCTGCCTGCCAATGCAGGAGAGGTAGGTTTGATCCCCAGGTGGGGAAGATTCCCTGGAGAAGGAAGTGGAAACCCACTCCAGTATTCTTGCCTGGGAAAACCTGTGGATAGAGGAGCCTACTGGGCTACAGTCCACGGGGTGGCAAAAGAGCTGGACACGGATTAGTGACTAAACAACAGGTCTTCATGGAGTAACACTACCACCAACTGATAGGTTCTAGCTCTAACTGGTGTGGCCACTTAGGTTTAAGGTACTAGGACTCAGTGGTAAAGAACTTGCCTGTCAATGCAGGAGATGTGGGTTCGATCCCTGTGTCAGGAAGATCCTCTGGAGAAGAAAATGGCAACCCACTCTAGCATTCTTGCCTGAGAATCCCATGGACAGAGGAGCCTGGTGGACTATGGCCCTCAGGGTTGCAAAACAGTCAGACATGACTTAGAGACTAAAAAAACAACAAGCTATGTATAATGGGGCATTTCAAACAAAGTTCCACAGGTGAAGAACAGAAAGGAAAATCTGATCATTCAGACTTCAGAGTGTAGCATCCTCAATTTTGATTGAATTCTGGATAGTTTTACTTTCCCATCTAACCAATAATATTTGGTCACAGTATAGTGTATTTATATATTTATTTTTTATAAATCAGCAGATGTCAAGGAAACAAGAGTAATTTCAAAGAATCAAGGTAAGCAGCAAGGAGTAATAAAACTCAAATCCTTGACTTGGAGTTAAATTTCATGGTGGGACTCAGAAAACAAAGGGAATAAAATTATAATCATATTTTTATGACTATTGGTGAGGAGAGACAAGCTATATGAACTTCGCTAACATGTTTTTCTACTCTTATTTTCATAGATCTCCCCTGATGTGTAATTTCTCCTTGGAAATAAAAGTGGCAGTTTTTGATATGACATAGTAATATACGTGGAAAACAATAAGGAAAAGCAACACTATGAACCCAACATTTGTTCAGAATAATATGAAAGTGAAAACACAGATACTTGCTTCTTTTGAAGGCTTCTTAATTCCTGCTCTTTTAAACACTGGGAAAGGAAACACAAAAGGGTTCCTAAAAGCTATACATATTGCAGAGAAGCTTAGGAGTCAACTTTTAGATTTTGTCTATAATTGAGAACATGGCATTTGGATATGCCTAGACCCATAAAGCAAAGTAAAAGTTCAACATAATTTTGAAAAATTACTCAGGTGTTAAAAGCAGAATCGTTATATAATTTCCAACGAAATGCTGTACTAGCAGTTGTTATACAAATCATACAATATAGTAGTACCTAATTTAGCTAGTAATATTCCAAATAAGTAGATTTTGAACATAATTGACACTCCTGAAGGGACAAAGTTGTTAAAAAAATGTAGATGTTCTAATGAAAATATTTGTCCTGTATATTACATAATTTGCTATGATTTTTGTTGGGTACATAACAAACATATACATCCTTTGGCTTCTGACTTCTCTAGTTTCATCTTGAAACCATGTATTTCTAACTCTTTAAATTCTAGTCACTGGACTTCTTTCAACTTCTACAAACAAGCTAATCCTCTGATGCCATTCACCTTGCTTTGCAAATTTCCTGCATCTCTGTGTACACGTCAGCAACCCCACTCACTCCCACATAAACACACATACATACACACACATCTGAGTCTGGCCAACTTATTTCTGCTTTTGATATTATTATTTATCATAATTTATATATAATATAAAGTATCATATAATTTATGATAAATAAGTATATTATTTATGATAAATTCCCTTTATGCTTGGATTTCATATTGCCTTTGTTTTTCCTTCCTTGTCCATCTCTTATCTCTGTTCTCATGCCACTCATCGATGTCATGGATCCATGTCTACTCTTTCTAGACATACCTTATGTCCCCAAAAGTCTTTACTTTCCTTTTCTAGTTTCAATAGTCAAACCCTTTGTTTCTTTAGTATAGCTTAGGTAGACATTAAGAAAGCAATCTGATTCAATGACATCAACATACAAGCGCTGACCGTGTACTCAAAGTACTGTGTCAGGCATACATGCTTGGACTTTGGCTGGGGAGTCAAGGGCCAAATTAAAAAAGTTAGATGGAAATTCAACATAATACATAACTTGGTATCCATCTACAATAAACCACCGTTTGAATTGTAGTTGCCACAGAAGTTCACAGAAGAAAATGGATTAGAACAAAGAAGGTGTGACAGAACACACAGGATTTTACCTAGATTGCAAATAATCTAAATCTTATTGAAATTACAACCAGATAAAAAATGTATTGTAATGTGGATAGTAATCTTCAAAAGGTTGATAAGTAATTATTCTCTGTAACTTCATAAAACTCTACACTCCTACATCTATTTTATAATCAATACATTCTCTAACAGAATATATTTTGACTCAAAATAATTACAGATATGAATAAAAGTGGTTAAAATACTTCTGTCATGCAAAGTGAAATATGTAATACACATAATGTTAGGACTATTAAGTAAAACACTATGTCAGTTGGCAAGAATTTGAGGGTAATAGGCAGAAATGAAAATATTCGTGTTAGGGTGGAGGGATGATGAGTGATCTTTTCCAAAATTTAATTGAATATTGTTGGTATATTTATAAACACTGTAATTTTGCCCCTACTATTTCTTTAAAAAGAAGCATTTTCTACAAATTAAATGTAGTATCTTAACACAATGTTATAGTAAGAGAGGGTGGCACACTCAAGTGCCCTGCCAATCAGCCCACTTGCACAGCTGAAGAAAGAACAGGCTGCTCAAGGAGGGAAATACTCTGTTCATAACTAATGCTTCACAGGGCACCCCAGTTCTTTCTGCAGAACAGCAGGCCTTTGTATCCAGTTAAATAATATCTTCATGTGAGACTGCTGTTATGCTGAACATAGAAAACCACAAGCTATCTATGCAGGCTTTAACAGTGCTTTGGGGAAGAAATTAGAAGCTTAGCGTATTTCTAACTGGCTTAAGAAATTTCTCCCTTCATGTCCCTTTGTTATGTGGAAATACATTAAGATATCTAGTGTGCCTTTATAGAAAGTTTTTTATGAGCATATGTTCCTACTAGCTACTTACATTCAAAATTTTACTTCGGATATTGTTCCATCAAAAGAATTAGAAATAAAGGTAATCTTGTGAACTTTGGGTCTCACTGCCTATGTGTAATGAACAGTGATTTATAGGTTCTTCCCTAAGCCTTCTAGGATGTTGGATTCCTAATACAAAAACAAAAACAAAAAAACAACTGGAGTATCATATCAAAAACCAGCAGTGGAAAAAAAAAGAAATGAAAGCATCAGGGAGAAGCAGATAAGAAAATACAGAACATACTCTGATAAATTAAGGGTCATACTCTGTTATCACGCATACTAAAGAGTTATTTTGTACTAGCTGTGTTGAAACAGACAGGGCCACTGATGGATATCACTCAGTGGAGAGAATAAGAAAAATGAAATGTAAGAACATCCCCACATTACCTTACAAATGGCATTTTGCAATTTTCCCAGATATGAGAACCTTATGCCCTTTCTAAATCGCAATGTCAACATTTAAGCTTATCCACCCTAATAAGAACTTACATATATACTCGCTCATCCTTCTTTTCCCAGTTATTTATTTCTGAAAATCAGAGAAGTACGTGTACAGATGGATTTTCTACCTTCTCATATCAACCTTGACTTTTAGTCTATTCTTCTTAGTATTTAGACTGGTCTGTGGGAGAGGAAATAAGTAAATGTCTCAAAGATGGTCTGATATAGCCTGAAAATGGTATTGAGAAAGTTCCTTATCCTCTAGTGAAAAAAAATATGTCTGATTTCTACTGCATTCTAACTGTTTTCAATGGACTTCACTCTCTCTTTTCTAAAAGTAATTAGAATGCAGGGAGATTTTTTTTCTTCATTTAGAAAGATGAGGTTTCTCTACTGTACACAAATTATTTAAGATTAAATGCCCTGCAAGTGCAGAGGATAGGCTAAGATACAGCTGTTGGATCGATGCCAGTCTCTTCAATTTCATAAAATATAAAACCTCTTAAATAAAATAATCATTTTTCTTTTGTAGGCAAATAGAACACTGTAAATTTGAACTAAAAACCCTAATAACCTTCCCTCAATAAAATTTTATTTTGGTTGTCAGAAATTATTTCCTAGAAGAAAGTGCCAGTGTGATCAGATTCATTGTAGAATGAGATCTCTTGGTATTTAAGATATTGAACTCTAATGCCTGGGTTCAAATCCTGGCTTTACTATTAACTAGCTGGGTAACTCTGAACCAGGAGCATAACACCTCTGAATAACAGTTTTGTTATCTGTAAAATAAGTGTTTATAAGAATAAGTGACACAATATTTACAACATATATAAATCTCTTAGCACAGTGCCTTGAACAGATAACCATTCAGTAAATATTAACTATTACATTGTGATTGTGTCATTATTTGTCATCTGGTAAAATCTGCTTAATATGACACATCTAGAAATATAAAGGTCATGGAAATTCTTTCTCACCCATCTGAGCTCAGGAAGGTAGCTGACATAGGTGTGAAAAGAGTAGAAAACAAATCTGTTTTTCTTTCCTAGGACAAATAAAGGCCAAGGAACTAGACTTATAAGTGATGTCCTGAACCCCATAGGTGCTTTGTCAAAATCACTGCGTTTTTCTCTCAAGCAATGTCAGCTCCTTTCTCAGAGGTTTATGCATGACTACCTGTAAGCCAGTGGGAACAACTGAAAGGAGGTCAAAGGAAAAACACAATTTAGGGGTCCACCATCTGTTCTGTGCAGCAGTGTAGTAACAAAGATGCTCCTGGAATAAGAAAACATTTGATATCACTGAGGTCTCTAAATGACATTTTAATCTGTGTATTAACACTTCTAGGAGATGTACTGCAAATAGAACATCTTTAACTCTTCTTCCTCCTCTCCCCCTAAAATGCTTGTGGCAAAGAAGGGTCATAGAAACTATAAACAGAAGTGGATATTGTTTGGCCTAAAGCAACTTAGTCCTACTACCTGTAACATGAGGTCAGTGGACAGTGAGGCCCCCAAGACATCTTCAACGCTAATGACTGACAGCCCCAAGTTTAAGGTAGAACCAGGAAGACACGCATTATGCCATCTGTTAAAACATGCTATCTGTTGGGTTTTATGATGGATTTAATTTTAGAGCCATTAAAAACAAAATATCATCAATGTTTCTAATACTGAAAATTTCTTTGAAGTGTATGAAATCTTTGAATCGGCAAGGTTTTTTCTTTTTTTTCCTCCTCTTTTTTTTTTTTTTTAAACTATCTCATAGTCTTTGGGAAATGTAAGAAGACTTTCAATCATCCTACAGAGAGACCTTTATAATTAAGCCATTACATTTTTTCTGATTTTTTTAATGTTATAAACTTGGCTCCTTTTTTCTTTCAGCTGAACAGACACACACACCTCTCACCATGTAGACAGTCGTCTTGCTTCTTTCTAACCACCCACCAAAGCATGTCACTGCTCTGACAACCATTTCAAGAGGAGAAAGGCTGACAGAGATTAGATTTTAGGAGCTTTCGATTTTATAAAAAGTGGGTAAGAGACTAGGAGAGAGAGTATAATATGACATTTGAAAAGAGAAGAGGTTTACCTCCTCTTTGTTTTAAATGCTTAGCGCTAGAGAAATGAGAGGACAATTTTAAGAGGGAATCTAAAGCACTTCTTCAAATCAATTGGTGGGTGCTCTTTGCAAACCCCTTTGTCCCAAATTTAGCTAAGTAAAATCTTTTCTCTGGTATCTCAAACACCTGTGATCTAGGGAACTGTACTTTGGGAGGTATTCCTGGTTCAGGAAACATCCTCATGAGACTTCCCATCCAATAAAATCTGACAAGAACAGAGTTGAACATCTGCCGCTAGTGACCCAAGTCTAACTCCCAGCGTGGGTGAAGATCACTCACTGAGATCCAGGCATCCTACAGAATGTAGTAGGTAGAGTAGTTTCATTGCATCACTTCAAATAAGACCATGAATTTCTCCAGTGCCCTCAGTATTCCCCTTTAAACTTAAGTCAACTGTGACTTCTAGTGGATTCCTACTCAGAGAATGGAATGGAGAGACGAGCAAAAGTATAAAATCAGCCAACAAAGTTTAAGCTGATGCTCTGTTAGTAAGAACAGCTGGAATTGACCCACTCACATGTTCTTCTATGTCATTCTGCAACCCAGCTCCTCTACAGTTACATCATGTCATTTTCAAGGATAGGGCTAAACTAGCTGGGCCATACAACCCTGACCTAATTAACACTTCATTACATTTTTTCCTTAAGTCTTTGAAATCTAACTGGCACCTTGCAGTAACTTCAGTGGAAATCAACAGTTTGTAGTTATCCTCCACTCAAGAACCCTTCAAACACTTCCAAACTGTTATGACTTATGTTCCCCCAAAATTCCTATGTTGAAGCCCTAATGCCCAGTACCTCAGAATCTGACTGTATTCAGAGATAGGGCTTTTAAAGTTAGGATTAAATTGATTCCTTTTTAATAAGCACTAATTCAATCTAGCTGGTGTCCTTGTAAGAATAAGAAGACACAAAAAGACGCCTCTGCACATGCCTCTGCATGTGAACAGAGAGAAAGGACCACGGGAAAACTGAGAGAGAAGGCAGCTATTTTCAGTCCAAGGAGACAAGCTTCAGAGGAAATCAACCCTGCTAACATGGGGACCTTGACTTCTATTCTCCAGAACTGTGAGAAAATAAGTTTCTGCTGTGTGAGCCCCCCAGTCTGTGGTATTTTGTTATGGTGGCCCTAGCAAATTAATCTAGGGATGATTTAAAATCATATATTGTTGGCTTATTCAAACACCTTTAATGTTAAGCAGATGTGACTATATTTTGCCACTAATTGCCAAAAGGTCTAGAAATAAGTACTTTTGGATTTGCAATTTAATAAAGTTCTTAAATATCCATTTTAATTTCTAATTCTGGTTAAATAATTTATCTTGTCCTTTTCTGTATTTGCTGCATATCATAATATTCTGCAACACAATTCTGGTACTTAAGCATAGTTACCAAACAAAGTCTACCAATTTACATATTACATTAGGTTAAAAGATAATGATGAAATTGACTTTAGCATGAGGTATATATATGTTTCGGGGCTTTCCAGGTGGCACAGTGGAAAAGGATCTGCCTGCCAATGTAGGAGAGGCAAGAGATGTGAGTTTGATCCTTGGATAGGGAAGATCCCCTGGAGTAGGGAATGGCAACCCACTCAATATTCTTGCCTGGAAAATTCCAGGGACAGAGGAGCCTGAAGGGCTATATAGTCCATGGGGTTGCAAAGAGTCAGACAGGACTGAGCACATGTGCTTGTGCATGGTATATAGAACAACTTTTACAAAAGGAGCTATTTAACCTTTCATATAGATAAATAAAATTTTTCAAATTAAAAAAAATTATTTGAAATCCATTTTCTTTAGTTTGTGACTCCTATAGCTTCATGAGCATAGACCACTGCAGTACTATTAAAAATGTAGTTTTGGCATTCAACTTCTAATGCATTTTACTGCACAAAATAAATCTCTACTAATATTAATGGTTCAATAAGGTAAGATTCTTTTATTGAAATATACTGGTTTTCTTCAAATTGGCAAATATTTTGAGATCACCAAATGTTTATTGTGCCCACGTTCAAAACTGTAGATCAATTCTAAGTCCCAGAGGACATAGCCTATATTACTCATACAAATTTCTATTCTTAGAAACTGCCTGAGGAGGCTTTTAAAATAAACACAAAAATGATTCTGTGAGACAGTAATTAGATTTTTGGGCCTTGCCAAAAGCCATACCACCACCAACAAAAAATAGCAACTTTGACTGTTAACTTGAAATATTTATCATGTAATCAAAACTGGATGGATATCTTACTCTATTCTCATTCTCTTTTAGGGCTTATCACTAAAGAATGAGCCAGGGCCAATTTCAAACGTCTGTGAAGTAGCCCTGCCATAGGGTGAGATCCTCTGCTGAAAGTCTTCAGGGACAGTGGAAGGCCTGGTGAATGGATAACTATACTAATTGGAGCTAAAACAGAAAGACTTGCATACTCAGCAGCTTCAGTTGTGTCAGACTCTTTGTGACCCTGTCCATGGGATTTTCCAGGCAAGAATACTGGAGTGGGTTGCCATTTCCTCTGCCAGGGGATCTTCCCAACTGAGGGACTGAACTCACGTCTCTTGCATTGCACGCAGATTCTTTACCACTGAGCCACCAAGGAAGCCCATCGTAATATCATCTCAAGGTCCCTCCTATTTCCTGAGAAATTGGACTTACCATCACCACTTTTACCTATAGAGTCAGACTGCAATATACCTTTCCATCTGCTTTTGGTTTGGGAAAATGCTTGGTAGAAGGGAGCAGAAAAGTTTTGCCACTGACCTTGACTTCTGCTTTCTTCTAACGTACCTGGAGTCTGAAGAAGAGCCATGCCTTCGTTCTCAACATCAGTGTCTTTCCCTCTCCACTCCCCGTGCTATAGTCCAACCAACATCTGGACTGCAGTAGCACCTGCTACTTTAGCGCTAGACATTCATTCTGGCCCCCACCAGTGTATTTTCTACTCTTTAAGTGGAGGGGTTATTTGAAATAACGTGTTCTCTCCAACAAACTGTAAACTCATGAGAAGAACCGTGTCTGTTTCTGGTCACCTCTGTATTCCCTGCAGAGGACCAGGCACATAGGAGGTATTAAAGGAAGGTTTTTGAATGAGTTACTAGATAAATGAATGAACTGTACCCTCCCAGGCACTTTTCTCTTTAACTATCCTTTGCCCTTCGCCTTATCATACCAAATCTCTCCACCTTGGGATCTATCAGGCCTATCTCATGCTCCCAGCCTCTTCCCCATTAAGAGGGGAAACTTATTGATTCTATTCTCCATTCTAATACAAATTTAGTGATTCTAGTCTCCATTCTCTCCCAATCCTGCTTTTCAAAAGGGAAAATAGGTAGCCACAGCAGAGATTGCTTTTCTAATTAATACATTGGGAAAACAAAAGAAATAGTTGGTTTATATATGAAGTCAATTCCCTTCATGAAATTTGACACAATGACTCTGCTAACTATTTGTAGGGACACAGTAGTTCTAGTTTGGATAGCAAAACTGGGAGTCAAAAAAGGCATAGGACTACTAATCTTTTTTAAGAATCTGCTGGGCATTTTGAGGAGAAACATCACATATAAGCTCTCAGACATAAGTGAGTGCATTGTATGTTCAATATTACATCAAAAAATAGACAAAATTGCAGATATGCTGCAATATATGTTATAATAACTTGGTATTTAATAAAGTTGATGCCAAAAGAAGTCTATGCAAAATATGTTTCACTCTTTAGCTGGCAGTGTGGTATACTAAAAAAAAAACCTCTGATCTAAAAAAAAGCAAGGTAAAAGGTCCCAAGCCTGTCACTAATGACATGCATAGCCAGAGATACTTTATTTGACTAGACTTTAAAACAAAGATTTTAGGTTGCCACACTTTTTATGTGATGACAAAGAAATTTTACCTCATGACTAGGGAAAGGGTCACAACAGAGCATACTATCAAGAATACACAGCTTTTCACACACTCGATGTTGGTCACAATAACATAGGTGAAAATTATAGCACGTGTAGCTGACATATTTCTCATTAAAAAAGAAAAGTCTCCTTTTAATAGTTCCAAGAAAGTTTCCAGTTTCAAATCTGTGAAACCTTGATTTTTCTATATATTTAAACTATAGGGCTATTAACATTTATGGAAAGAGATAATCAAATCTATTTGATTTTATAAGGATTAAAAAAATCTCAGGTTCAACTCTCAGTAATGTACTCAATTCAAAGACATGTTAACATTCCAAGTGTCATCACATCTGTAAAATGGGGATAAATTGCAAGATTACTTGTAAGAACGAAGGTCCGTCTAGTCAAGGCTATTGTTTTTCCAGTAGTCATGTATGGATGTGAGAGTTGGACTATAAAGAAAGCTGAGCACTGAAGAATTGATGCTTTTGAACTGTGATGTTGGAGAAGACTCTTGAGAGTCCCTTGGACTCCAAGGAGATTAAACTAGTCAATCAACTAAGGAAATCAGTCCTGGGTGTTCACTGGAAGGACTGACATTAAAGCTGAAACTCCCATACTTTGGCCACCTGACACAAAGAGCTGACTCACTTGAAAAGACCCTGATGCTGGGAAAGATTGAAGGCGAGAAGAGAAGGGGATGACAGAGGATGAGATGGTTGGATGGCATCACCGACTCAATGGACATGAGTTTGAGTAAACTCCAGGAGTTGATGATGGACAGAGAGGCCTGGTGTGCTGCAGTCCATGGGGTCACAAAGAGTCAGACACGACTGAGCGACTGAACTGAACTGACTGAAAACACCTGAGAACAGGTTCTGGTACACAGTCATTGTTAACGCTATGATGGCTATTATTGCTTTCACAGACTGCATGGAATCACAGACCGGCAGGAATGAAATAGACTTTAAAACTAGAATCTGGTCCAATTCTCAACCTGTTCAGTTTGTGTTTGATAACCTTGAGAGATTGGTCTCTTGAGCACAAGATAATTAGAGAATAAGAAAGGTGCTGTGGTTCATTAAGAGTTGAAGTAAATTATCTCATAAAACTACTATTGTTTATGTTATTTACTTTTTAAAGGAAATAAAAAAGTAAATAAAGAATATTATCACACATTATGAGCAAATACAATAGACCTTAGTGTTTGGATTTGTTTTGGTTTGGTTATACATTAAAATACTCTAGATGCAATCAATCATTAAACTTAGTTTTTCTAATAAATGGCTTTTAGGTATATTCAATATAGACAAATAACAGTCAAGTTCAAGCTATGAAACTGAAATTAAAAATACAGCAAAAAACAAACAGCTATAATCTTCGGTTTCCTATTGCAAAGGTAAGAAATTGGTAACATTATGAATGCTACATAGAAAAATATAAATTGGAAAAATCATATTTAAAAAAAAGTCTAATGTATAAAAACAAAAAATAAAATATGAAAAATAAGATTCCAAAGTGGAAAACATGAGACCTGAGAGAAAGACATTTGATTCTACTACATAGCTCTCTTCTCAGCATCCCTGTTGGCTCAGCTGGTAAAGAATCCTCCTACAATTCAGGAGACCTGAGTTGGGAATATCCCCTGGAGAAGGAAATGGCAACTTACTCCAATATTTTTGCCTGGGAAATCCCATAGATAGAGGAGCCTGGCGGGCTATAGTCCAAGGGGTCACAAGAGTCAGACATGATTTAGTGACTAAATCACCCCCACAAAACTCTTCATCCCCACAAATTCTACTCCTTCTGTAGTCCACTTTGGGGAGTCACTGAAGGATTGAGGAGCAGGAAGAGATATATATCAAAGTAATGTAAGGAAGATAAGCATCTAGGCCATATAGTGAATGGGTTAACATAAGGAATATAGTCTATAGCTGATACTCCCCTTCATGTATCACAGCCTTCTCGTGGCAAAGGGGCTTTTGTAATTCAATGAAGCTATGAGACATGCTGCATAGGGCCATCCAAGGCAGATGGGTCATAGTGAAGAGTTCTGACAAAATGTGGTCCATTGGAGGAGGAATGGCAATCCACTCCAGTCCTCTTGCCTGGAGAATCCCAGAGGCAGTATGAAAAGGCAAAAAGATATGACACTGGAAGATGAGCCCCCGAGGTTGGTCCAATACACTACTGGGGAAAAGTTGAGGGCAATTACCAGTGGCTCCAGAGAGAATGAGGTAGCTGAGCCAAAGTGGAAATGACGCTCGGTTGTGGAAATGTCTGGTGGTAAAACTAAAGTCCAGTATGACCTAAATCAAAATCCTTATACAGTGGAGGTGACAAATGGATTCAAGGGATTAGATCTTAGATTCTGGTACACAGTCATTGTTAACGCTATGATGGCTATTATTGCTTTCACAGACTGCATGGAATCATAGACCGGCAGGAATGAAATAGACTTTAAAACAGAGTCTTTTTTTTTTTTTTTACTGTTTTACTTTTACTGTTTTTTAAAACAGTAGACAGAGTGCCTGAAGAACTATGGATGGAAGTTTGTGACATTGTACACGAGGCAGTGATCAAAACCATCCCAAAGAAAAAGAAATTCAAGAAGGCAAAGTGGTTGTCTGAGTAGTCTTTATAAATAGCTGAGGAAAGAAGAGAAGTGAAAGGCAAAGGAGAAAGAGAAAGATATACCCAAATGAATGCAGAGTTCCAGAGAATCTCCTATCCAAAGAGATAAGAAAGCTTTCTTAAGTGAATACTGCAAAGGAATAGAGGAAAATAGACTGAGAAAGACTAGAGATCTCTTCAAGAAATTGGAGATATAAAGGGAACGTTTCATGCAAGGATGGGCATAATAAAGGACAGAAATGCTGAGGATCTAAAAGAGGCAAAAGAGATTAAGAAGAGGTGGCAATAATACACAAAAGAAATGCGAAAAATGTTTTAGAGACCTGGATAACCACAATGATGTGGTTGCTCACCTAGAGCCAGAAATCCTGGAGTGTGAAGTCAAGTGTGCCTTAGGAAGCTTTACTATGAGCAAAGCTAATGGAGGAAATGAAATTCCAGCTGAGCTATTTGAAATACTAAAGGAGGATGCTGTTAAAGTGCTGCATTCAATATGTTAGCAAACTTGGAAAACTCAGCAGTGGCCACAAGAATGGAAAAGGTCAATTTTCATTCTAATCCCAAAAGAGTAATGCCATAAAATGTTCAAACTACCATACAATTGTGCTCATTTCACATGCTCGTAGGGTTATGCACAAAATTTTTCAAGCTTAGCAGTACATGAACCGAGAACCTCCAGATGTACAAGCTGGGTTTTGAAGAGGCAGAGGAACCAGTGATCAAATTGCCAACATTCACTGGATCATGCAGAAAGCAAGGGAGTTCCAGAAAAAATGTCTACTTCTTCACTGACTATGCTAAAGCCTTTGAATGTGTGAATCACAACAAACTGTGAAAAAATTCTTAAAGAGATGGAAGTATCAGACCACTTTACAGGAGACAGACCTCACCTGTCTCCTGAGAAACCTGTATGTGGGTCAAGAAGCAACAGTGAGAATCGGACATGGAAGAACTGACTGGTTCCAAATTCAGAAAGGAGTATGTTAAGGGCCTATATTGTCACTCTGCTTATTTAATTTCTTTGCAGAATATATCATGCGAAATGCTGGGCCAGATGAATCACAAGCTGGAATCATGATTGCTGGGAGAAATATCAGCAACCTCAGATATGCAGATGATATCACTCTAATGACATAAAATAAAGAACTAAAGAGCTCTTGATGAGGGTGAAAGAGGGGAGTGAAAAAGCTGGCTTAAAACTCAACATTCAAAAAACTAAGATCATGGCATCCAGTCCCATCACTTCATGGCAAATGGAGAAAAAGTGAAAGTAGTGACAGATTTTATTTTCCTGGGCTCCAAAATCACTGTGGACACTGATTGCAGCTGTGAAATTAAAGACATTTGCTCTTTGGAAGGAAACCGGTGATAAACCTAGACAGTGTATTAAAAAGCAGAGACATCACTTTGCTGACACAGGTTCATATAGTTAAAGCTATGGCTTTTCTAGTCATCATGTACAGATGTGAGAGTTGGACTATAAAGAAGGCTGAGTGCCATAAGAATTAATGCTTTCAAACTGTGGTGCTAGAGAAGACTCTTGAGAGTCTCCTGGACTTCAAAGAGATCAAACCAGGTCAATCTTAAAGGAAATCAACTCTGAATCTTATTGGAAGGACTGATGCTGAAGTTGAAGCCCCAATACTTTGGTCACCTGATACAAAGAGCTGACTCATTGGAAAAGACCCTGATGCTGGGAAAGACTGAAAACAAAAGAAGAAGAGGGCAGCAGAAGATGAGATGTTTATATAGCATCATTGATTCAATGGAAATGTTGACCAAACTCCTGGAGACAGTGGAGGGCAAAGGAGCCTGGCCTACTGCAGTCCATGGTGTCACAAAGAATTGGACATGATTTAGCCACTAGACAACAATGATAGCTGATAACAGGAAAATTGTTATAAAGGTTACATAACTAAAATGATACAAGTGCAGATAGAAAAATGATGGAAACTGGGGAATCTTTGAAAGAAGAATTACTGGAAACTAGTTTCTACCATTGGATTCAGTGCTTTGATGGGACAAGTAGGGTGATTTTGATATAATAATAATGTAAACTACGTTATTAATAGCATGCTAGGAATGTCAAAGGGTAAGATGATTTGGGGAGGTACAGAGAAAGACAATGGCACCCTACTCCAGTACTCTTGCCTGGAAGAGTACTGTACTCTCCAGTACTCCCATGGATGGAGGAGCCTGGTGGGCTGCAGTCCATGCAGTCGCTAAGAGTCAGACACGACTGAGCGACTGCACTTTCACTTTTCACTTTCATGCATTGGAGAAGGAAATGGCAACCCACTCCAGTGTTCTTGCCTGGAGAATCCCAGGGACGGGGGATCCTGGTGGGCTGCCATCTCTGGGATCGCACAGAGTTGGACACGACTGAAGTGACTTAGCAGCAACTCAGTTACAGAGTAAGAATTCAACTACAATCAAGAATTTAAATTTTTGTGAAAATGAAACAGTTATGCTCATCACTACCTATCCACTCAGAATATATTAAAATTCAACAGAAATTTACAATTAGCTCCAGTTATCACTCTTGTCCAGGTGGACACTGCTAATTTCCCTTTATCATGATAGATTCAGAAATGTGTACAAATTCTCTCAAGAGCCCATGGGAACTCGAGCTGTCAATCTATGGGCTATCTCCTAAGACTAGGTCCATGTTAAACCTCCTCCCAAAAGCATCCTCTTGTTGCAGGTCAGATATCCCTGAAAAACCTACGAATTCTGGAAGAAAGTGGTTCTGATTATCCTTTTTTAATTACTCCCTCAGCTTTAGTTACTAGGATTGTAAAGTGCATGCTAAGTCGCCTCAGTTGTGTCTGACTCTTGGCAAACCTATGGACCATAGGCTGGCAGATCCCTCTGTCCATGGGATTTTCCAGGCAAGAACAGTGGAGTGGGTTGCCATGCCTTCCTCCAGGCGATCTTCCCAACCTAGGGATTGAAGCCACATCTCTTACATCTTCTGCATTGGCAGGCGGGTTCTTTACCACTAGTACCACCTGGAAAGCCAGGATTGCAATGAAGTTATAAATACCCCATCATAGAGAGCATGACCATTCGTTGTGCTGTGTTGGAATCTTTAACCACCTGTGTTCTTGGGTTCATTCTCTCTCCTGACTGGAATGGGCTTTTCACCAATACATGTCCATTCAGACTTCACTTCTCTTAAGCACTAAATGTGTATTCTCCTCTCTACTTCATATCTCCTCCAGTTCTCAAGTTTACCTTTTGTGCTATGCAATCTTGCATTTCCCATACAATTCATGCTTCCCTAACTGATTTATCTTTCCTCCCAAGTTATACTTCAAACTCTTAGAGGACAAAGACAGTATTTTTTTGTTTTTCTGTTTCCCACCAGGTTTAGCACAGCATGGGCCAACCATAAAGTGGGTCTTAATTCAGGCTCATTGATGGATCAAAGGAGGACTGGAGGCTTTTGGCCTCCATTACCTCCTTCGTGTAAAACGTTTTAAAGTAATGGATGGGTCTAAGATTTGGGTCTATTATTAGCACTTTAAATAATTTTATCCATTTTCTGATGCTTTAAAGAAAAATTCTAGTTGCTTACCTTTTATCAATGCTTTCTAATTCAGCATGAAATAAATATTTGATAAAAGTATCTTTAGGCAGAGTAAAAAACTATTTTGAATAAAAAATAAACATAATTTATGACACATGAAATGATTAAGCAAAAGAGGATATTCAGCATAAGATTTATGAGTGACTGAGAATGTGTTGATATTTTAAAATACTTGGAGTAGGAAAAGCTGTAATAATTTCAAATCTGGTTGAAATTATTTTAACTATAATTATTTATTTTGAATTGTTATTTATGTAATAATATTTTATTAATTTAATATATTCAGCTTCCCCACTTGAACAGGAATAAACCCATCCACCTAGTATAATGACTAAGATTAATTCTAGTTTCTTCAGGTAAGAGACAAGCAATAGTCTCAGTTCTACCTGGCAGCTTATAAGCAAAGTGACAAATGTTCTGGATTGCCCAGGGCAGTGTTGGTATGTGCCTGTTAAATAGGAGTAACTATTAATAGTGTTTCTTTTCTCTCTCAGAATTGTGCTTCTTTGAATGTTTGCTGCTGCTGCTGCTAAGTCGCTTCAGTCGTGTCCGAATCTGTGTGACCCCATAGACGGCAGCCCACCAGGCTCCCCAATCCCTGGGATTCTCCAGGCAAGAACACTGGAGTGGGTTGCCATTTCCTTCTCCAATGCATGAAAGTGAAAAGCGAAAGTTAAGTCACTCAGTCGTGTACAACTCTTCACGACCCCATGGACTCCTCCTCCGTCCACGGGATTTTCCAGGCAAGAGTATTGGAGTGGGGTGCCATTGCCTTATGTTAATGGTCTCCTAATTATAAGGCACTGTTGAGGAGAATTGAAAATGGAGACTCTCCTGATGGTTACAGACCAGACAAAAGGTTTGACAAGTTGAAGGTGCTTGGTACAGAGGAAAAGACAGCTCAGTCATTAGGGGACATCCCCTGTGTCAGGACACATGGCTTGCTGACCCATGCACAAACTGGATTCCAGCTTCCAACTTCCCCTCTGATGGGATATTGGTGAGTGCCTATAGTTAACTCAGAACTTCCCTGGTAGCTCAGATGGCAAAGAGTCTACCTGCAATGCAGTAGACCTGGGTTCGATCCCTAGATCAGGAAGATCCTCTGGAGAAGGAAATGGCAACCCACTCCAGCATTCTTGCCTGGGAAATCCCATGGACAGAGGAGCCTTAGGGCCACAGTCAATGGGGTTGCAAAGAGTCAGACATGACTTAGTGATTAAACAACAACATAGGTAACTTAAAAATAGTTAAAATTGCAAAACTATAGGCAGTGGCCTGTCCATCATTAGCGTGGGTTCCCTAACGCTCACTTCTTACACTTCAAAGAATTCACCAACACCTGATCCACATTCCTGTCCTCCGTGAAATCTTACTTGAGTACCACACAACACTCCTTTCCTTAAATTAAACCAGAAAATGTTTTCTATGTTACTTATTTACCTTGAGTCCTGCCCTTCCTTAGTGATGTCTTTGTGGTGTTTTGGCTTATGGTGGGTTTGGAGGGCACCAGGGATGGGGTGGGTAATGACATGCCTGAGGTTTCTGGAAAGACTCATCTCCATATATGTGAGTCATGTCTGGCAGCAAAGACAGGACAAGTTTTTCCCGGAAGAAAATACACTTTAACATGGGGATGTTAGTACCTATTGCAGTTATAGAATTGCAAAATGAAACTACTCTGATTAATGACAGCGAGGCTAACATTTTTTGAGTACTTACTACTCACCAGGATTTTTACTAACAACTAAGTATTTTGAAGCTAATAACTCCTTGAAAATTCAAACAGCCCTATGAGGTAAGTACTATCATTAACCTGTTTTACAGATCAAAAAACTGAAGTACAAAAAGAGGTTAGAGAATTGAGCAAGAAGTCAAGGATCTACAAAGAGCTGCAACTAAGATTTGAACCCAGATAGTCTACTCCTGAATCTTAGGTCTTAAGCCACCTTTAATCTTGTGGTGAGTCTACAGTGTAAGTCTAAAGCTTGGTCATTTGATGTGTAGTCCATATTTTCTATCACAATTTTAGGGTTTAAAAGGAGTATACAAGTTGGATTCGGCACTCATTTCTGCATTGAGATAAACAATAACCAAGAAAAAAAAGGACACAATTGCAAGGGACAAATTCCAAGGGACACTTGAATGTCCTTTCAAGATCTGGGCAGAAGAAAGAGTAACCATTGGTATTAGGACCTCAGCACAACAAAGGTGCAATCTCGTGGGAACCGAGAATAATTTTTCTTCTTACCAGGAGTAAGATTAAATAGTGTAGACAACACTACACAGTACTTCAGAGCCCTGGACTGAGTGTTAGGATTTGTGGCCTTGGCAAGTAATCTAATTTCTCTGTGTTTACTTCTCTATCCAAAGGAGAAACTAAAAGCTGCCTTATAAGATTTTATGTTAATGAGAAAATGTATGTAGAAAAACCACCAGAGAGCCAGTAAGGAGAGTCCAGCATAGAATGCCTAACTCACTGTTGCAGATTATAGATCCTATCAAGGCAGGAACTGAAATGAGCCCTTTGAATGTCTGGGATTTGGGGTAAGTTCTCTTTACCTCTTTACCCCAATCCTTGAGCAACAATAATTTCCTTGTTGAGTCAATGTAATGGATTCAATCTTTTGTGTGAACTTCACTTCCATCAAGCACAAGCCTCATTTAATTATCTCCAGGTCTGCTTCCTACTGGGGTTGCCACCATATTGTCCCTCTTTTGCAGAAAGCAAACCTTTGCATTTTAAAAAGCTTCTATTTATTTCTCCAACTAGAAAATACACCTTCATCCAACTTCTCTGCCAAACTGAACAATAAAAATAATAAATGAGAGAACTGAAGACTCCATGTGGACTTTTAAAATGTTTCAGGAAAGGTGACCCTGAAAAATTACTATGGCATGTTATCAATTAGTTCACACTGTGTAGAAAAATGAAGCTAAATGTTCCTCTATTCTGTCCAGTTTTATATCTCATAAATCTAGCTAAAATGCTTCATTGGAAATACATGTGGTAATATCTAGACAGACTTACGTTAGGTATATTCACTTTTTGGGGTCTCAGTGGACATTTTAAATGTTCAGGCCACCAGTACAGATAATATGCTCAAGATGACAAATTATTTCAATAATACTTAATATGAGGAAAGTTAGTCTCATACTTGCAGGATGGGGATAGGAACTTCAGATTCTTTCTAATGCTGTAAAACTCATAAGGCTAAAACAAAACAGACTTTTAAATGCTTAAGATGAAAGTCTTTCTTTGAGAAATGTTCAACCCATGAGACTAAATCTGACACAAAATATTCATCATCATAATTTAAATTTTAATATATGGCCTATTTAGAAGCTTCATACTTCAAAAGCTTTTCACATTTATTATGTCACTCCATCTTAATTAAGAACTAAAATATTAGGCTAGGTTACACCTTTGGATTGTTATAGAAATTAGGCTTATACTCCTTAGAAATAACTGTATTTTCCTAATAACCATATAAACATGTTAATGTACAATTTAGTCACAATAATTACATCTGACTTACCAGTTTTACAAAGGCAAGAAGTTTTGTGGCTTAAAATCTTTTTTTTTTCTGGAGTACTGTTATACAGAATTGAGTAAAATATACTTTTAAATTAAAATCTAAAGTTTTTTTTTTTAAAATGTTAAATAAAAGTTGTAAAAGATAGTAATGAGAATTCTATATAATTTGCATCCAGCTTAACCTACTACTAGTATCTTAACCATTACATCATTATCAGAACTAAGAAATTGACATTGTTAGTATGCTATTAACTAAAGACTTTACTTGGTTTTACTAGCTTTTAACTAATGTCATTTTTGTGTTCCAGGATCCAATCCAGATTCCCACACTGTATTTGTCATGATTAGACTGAGGTCACAAATTTTTGTTGAGAATACAAAGATTAACAGAGAAATGATGTGCGTTTCTCAGTGTATTATATCAGGAGGTGCATGAGGTCATGTTTCTTATTAATTGTGATATGTTTAGTTAAGGTGGTCCATTGGATTTCTCTGTGGAAAGTTTCTCTCTTCCCCGTGCAAGATAAACATTTATTTATTTACTTTAATTAATTTTAGTTGGAGGATTATTAAAATATTATGATTGTTTTTGCCATACATCAACATGAACCAGCCACAGGTATACATGCGTCCCCCCATCCTGAACCCCCCTTCCCCCTTCCTCCCCAATGTATCCCTCTGAGTTGTCCCAGAGCACTGGCTTTGAGTGCCCTACTTCGTGCATTGAACTTGCACTGGTCATCTATTCTACATATGGTAATGTACATGTTTTAATGCTATTCTCTCAGATCATCTCACCCTCGCCTTCTTCCACTGAGTCCAAAAGTCTTTTCTTCACATCTGAGGAGACACATTTAGACTATATATAAATTACTAGTCTCTACTCAAACTTTGATCCAGTAATTTAGCATCTATGTGAGTATCTTGCCTTCAACAATTATTACTTTGAACCTCTAATGCTGAATTTCTACTGCCATCATTCTTCTACATTTGGTTATTGGAATTCTTCCATAACAGTGTCCCTGCTTCCTTACATATCTATCTATCTATTCCATTACTTAATATCAGTACATGCTCACAGATATTTATTTCACTATTTGGGTTAAAACTCAATATTGTACTTATTTTGTTGCTCAAGTAGCTCCAGTTCTGACAAGTAGGAGCTCTTCCAGGTTGGTTCCTGTGTCTTTCTGTTGTGCCTTTATATCAGGGGTCAATCAACTATGGCCTACATGTCAAATGTGTCCCTTTATCAATTTTTTTTAAAATTTTATTTTATTTTTAAACTTTACAAAATTGTATTAGTTTTGCCAAATATCGAAATGGATCTGCCACAGGTATACATGTGTTCCCCATCCTGAACCCTCCTCCCTCCTCCCTCCCCATATCATCCCTCTGGGTCGTCCCAGTGCACCAGCCCCAAGCACCCAGTATCATGCATCGAACCTGGACTGGCAACTCGTTTCATACATGATATTATACATGTTTCAATGCCATTCTCCCAAATCTTCCCACCCTCTCCCTCTCCAACACAGTCCATAAGACTGTTCCATACATCAGTGTTTCTTTTGCTGTCTTGTACACAGGGTTATTGTTACCATCTTTCTAAATTCCATATATATGCGTTAGTATACTGTATTGGTGTTTTTCTTTTTGGCTTACTTCACTCTGTATAATAGGCTCCAGTTTCATGATTTATTGGAACTTAGCCATGTGTGTGTGTTAGTCGCTCAGCAGTGTCTGACTCTTTGCGACCCTGTGGACCATAGCCCACCAGGCTCCTTTGTCCATGAGATTCTCCAGGCAATAATACTGGAGTGGGTTGCCATTTCCTTCTCCAGAACTTAGCCATACCCATTATTTATTTATTATCTATTGAAGCTACTGACCTACAGTGGTGGAATTTAGTAATTGTAACAAAGATTACATGCTACAAATCTGACAGTATTTACCATCTGGCTTTTTATAGTAAAAGTTTGCCAATACTTGCCCTAAAGTTTTTTTAAAATTATGAACTTTGGACAGTGTCCAAAATACATTTGTTTGTCACATTTGAGGTAGTTCATACATAATATAGAACCCTGAATACATATTTTTCTAACTTGGTTATAACATTCTTTATGTTAAGAATTTACTCTTCATGAAAAGGAAGGAGTGTGTTGTCAGAGTTCTCTTGGAATGAGTTCAGTACATATATAAGAGAATAAACTATCAAGGTTAAGAATGTGATGGGGACAAAAAGGTAAAAAATTACTAGTGATGGGAGAAAACTAGTTAATCTATCTTTCTCCATGAGTTCTTAAGTTTTCTCTACACATGCAAAGGTGTAAGGTATGTACGTAAAGCTAATAAAGCCCTTAT
The DNA here is from genome assembly GCF_029378745.1 of Bos indicus. NCBI lineage: Eukaryota > Metazoa > Chordata > Mammalia > Artiodactyla > Bovidae > Bos > Bos indicus. The sequence continues at coordinate 32,191,219 of NC_091770.1, forward strand.
CCTCATAATAATAAAAAGTAATATTTTCCAAAGGTGTCTGATTAATACTCATTGTTGTCTTGACTACATTGGACACTTATTTCATCATCATACTTAACAGTCTTCAGATGTTTTATCAATAGATCTATCTGAATGAGACCTTCAAATCGTGCATATTGATTTTAAGCATATTATGCAATATGCCGATGCCTGAATTATATCAAACAGTGTATCAGTGGTCAAATCCATTTATTGGAAGGATTATGACATTCTTGTAATCATACTTGTGAAATCAGTTTTTCTAAATTGGAAGTACAAAAGTTGGGTTTGTTCTATTAAAGAAAAAGCATTTTATCTAAACTAGCAGAGGTTATAACCAGGGCAACATCAGTGGTGAGAAGGTTATTACGATTAGAAGATTTTTTTTAAAAAAGGGCAGTTACATTTCATAGAAAGCTTGCTGCATTTGGGTAGCAGGAGGTTCTGCCTCATATGTCCATTAAGTAGACTATATTTCTTTCCTCTAAAATGTCAATATCCTTAAGCTCGTTCTAAGCAGAGGTTCTGCAACTAGGTTAATGGGCCATAAGGATGTTGAGGCACAACTTCTAAAAATCATATGCATAACTCTGTGTACATGCAGATGTATGTATATTTTTCTAAAGGTAAGATATCCTATTTATCACATTCTTATACAGGCAGAGATTCAAAGGACATTAAGAAAAATTAACCTCAATTAGTCTAAAACTGAAGATAGTTACCTAACTTTTGTCCTCCATGTAGGACTTGGACACCCGTGTATGAGATTTTTTACCTTTATGCTACTCTGCTACCTCTTGAACCAACTGCCATTGATGACTAGAAAAAAAGTGACATTTAATTCCAACTAATTCCTGAGCTACTAAGAGAAGACACGTAGGTAGATGGCAGACAAAGGGAAATACTAGGAAAAGTACAAGTCTTACTCATAAGTGGTATTCAAATGCTGACATTAAGAATTGAGAGAAAAAAAAAACATATAGCAGAATATTAAAAAAAAAGTTTAATCTTACACTAAAATACTACTTGTTATCTGTATTTATCATAAGAATATATAAATATTACTGGGCAATTTGATAAAACCTCTTGATACAATGAGGGGTCAGAGTGCTGGAGAAAAAATTAAGAGACTCATTGTGAAGTTGAGAAGATGGCTGTTCTTCCATTAAACTCAGGTAATTATAAACTGTTAAAATAAAGATACTTTTGGACAATAATCAAATTACAAAAGCACTGTCACAAAACCATAAATCTCCTCAAAATCAACCAATCACTTGCAAAAACTGAAGTTTCCTGAAAGCCCAATATCTTTTCAAATGTAATTTCTCTGACTTTCAGCCTTTACCTATTTTTTAAAACTTATTTCCATCTCAGGTCTTAAAAACTAAATTTTCATTTGTAGCAGTAACTATTTTTTGTTTGTTTCTGACATAAGTAATTAATTGTTTGTAACCAATAGGTAGATTCATTCACATGATCCATACCTTTGAAGAAAAGCTCTTGAACCCAATTCCTTAGTCAACATTTTTGGTTACATTTACTTAAAGTTTATAACAATGCCATTCTCTGTTTAACCCAGGTATTTTCCAGGAGTGGAATCAACACGTTCCTTTATTATGATAAAAATGTAAGCTTATCATAATAAAAAGATATTAATTAATAATTAATGATCATTAACCAAAATGTACTTTGGAAATAATGGGGAACAAGAAGATACAGGGAGAATCTTCTGGAAATCATAAAGGAGTGCTGTCATTCATATTATAAGATAAATTTATATTATCTATGCTTGCCAGCTTGTATAATTTAATTGACACTAAACCCCACCAAACCATGAAAGAACCTTTTTCTTTCTTTTGTCAGAAAATTAAAAATCCTAATATGGTTGGGTTATTATAACTGTAAGAAATCTTTCATATTACAAAAGAAAAAAATGCAGATCACTGAGAATATATAATAAAAAGTGAGAAGTCAGTATATATCATTTCTTTCTATCTCCTTGGATACAATTTCTTTGAAGCTAAGTATTTTCGGCAGATGTGCTTAATATACTGCTCAATAAAAAGTTCATTATGCTTGATCATTAAGAAAAGCCCCCAAAGCCTCAGAAAAACTAAATACCACGAAAGAAGATAATTAACAAAGGAAAAGTCAGAGTTTTAGTCACTAATTCTACCTAATACTGCTATAGTATTTGAAATTTCAGATTTCCCATAGTATATAAGCTTTCCTTTGGAAAATTTGGATGAGTGAACAGTTAACTATATCAAATAGAAAGCCAAATATTTATATATTCACATAAATATTTATCCATGCACATCTGCACATTTTGGCTAAAAACCATGAGCACAAGACAATATTTAACATTGAAGTTGAATGAGGAAATGGGATTTATTCAACAATTATTTATTAAGTATAATTTATTATGTAAGTACCATACATCTGGATAATTCAACAGTGGTCACAGGACTGGAAAAGGTCAGTTTTCATTCCAATCCCAAAGATAGGCAATGCCAAAGACTGCTCAAACTACCACACAATTTCACTCATCTTACATACTAGCAAAATAATGTTCAAAATTCTCCAAGCCAGGCTTTAGCAGTACATGGACCATGAACTTCCAGATGTTCAAGCTGGATTTAGAAAAGGCAGAGGAACCAAGGATCAAATTGCTAACATCCACTGGATCATCGAAAAAGCAAGAGAGTTCCAGAAATACATCTACTTTTGCTTTATTGACTATGCCAAAGCCCTTGACTGTGTGGATCACAATAAACTGGAAAATTCTGAAAGAGATGGGAATACCAGACCACCTGACCTGCCTCTTGAGAAATCTGTATGCAGGTCAGGAAGCAACAGTTAGAACTGGACATGGAACAACAGACTGGTTCCAAATCGGGAAAGGAGTATATCAGGGCTGTATATTGTCACCCTGCTTATTTAACTGATATGCAGAGTACATCATGCGAAATGCTGGGCTAGATGAAGCACAAGCTGGAATCAAGATTGCCCGGAGAAATATCAATAACCTCAGATATGCATATGACACCACCCTAGTGGCAGAAAGAAGAGGAACTAAAAAGCCTCTTGATGAAAGTGAAAGAGGAGAGTGAAAAAGTTGGCTTAAAACTCAACTTTCAGAAAACTAAGATCATGGCATCAGGTCCCATCTCTTCATAGCAAATAGATGGGGAAACAGTGGAAAGAGTGAGAGATTTTATTTTGGGGGGCTCCAAAATCACTGCAGACAGTGACTGCAGCCATGTAATTTCATGGCTGTTCCTTGGAAGAAAAGCTATGATGAACCTAGACAGCATATTAAATAGCAGAGACATCACTTTACCAACAAAGGTCCATCTAGTGAAACCTATGGTTTTTCAAGTAGTCATGTATGCATGTGAGAGTTGGACTACAAAGAAAGCTGAATACTAACGAATTGATGCTTTTGAAGTGTGGTGTTGGAGAAGACTCTTGAGCGTCCCTTGGTCTACAAGGACATCCAACCAGTCAATCCTAAAGGAAATCAGTCCTGAATATCCACTGGAAGAACTGATGCTGAAGCTGAAACTCCAATACTTTGGCCACCTGATGCAAAGAACTGACTCATTGGAAAAGACCCTGATGCTGGGAAAGATTGAATGTGGGAGCAGAAGGGGATGAGAGAATGGATGGCATCACCAGCGTGATGGACATGAGTTTGAGTAGGCCCTGGGAGTTGGTGATGGACAGGAAAGCCTGGCCTGCTACAGTCCATGGGGTCTCAAAGAGTAGAACACGACTGAGCAACTGAACTGAACTGACCACGCTATGTGCCAGGTCATCGACTGGAGTCGGTTCAGGTTGGTAATTTATTTAAAGAATGACTCAAATCTTCTGCGTGGTTTATCATTTACCATAAGTGCGTTAGATTTTCACTCTTCACTTTGTAGGAGGGAAACAAAACTCAGTCATACCTTTCCTGTATCTCTACATTTAACCAAGAGGAGCAAGTTTTTCATTAGGATACAGTTTTTCTCCTTAATAATCCTGAAGAATTCTAATACCTGAATCCTCTAATGAACCACTTCTCTTCTAGTACCTGAAATTAAGTTTCAAGTGATGTTGCTGAGAAATATATATAAATTAGTAAATATATAAAGTTTGAAAGTATGTCAACCTAAAGGTTGAGTGTTGTAGGAACAGTAAAATATTATGATTCATAAATGGTTTACTTAATTTGCTAATAAAGTTTTTAAAGTAAGGTTAAAATTTAATCAGTGCCTACTAATGAGTTATTCAAAAATTTAGTGATGAAAACTATGACTTTGTAAGAAAATTATTTTTATTCCATGTGTTACTATTTTTTAATACTCATAAGATTGTATGTATGTGTGTCTTTGTGGGTCAACAGAAGTAGTATGACTGACCATGTAAGTCACAATATTTAGTTATGAAGAATGTACCTTGCTGTGTTGAGGATACATCTAATGATGTCTCTTCATTTTGGTTTCTCTCTCCCAGATAGTATAAAGTGCAGAGTTAGTGGACAAGTTTCACGTGTAGTTTTGGCTCTGTTACAAACTAGCATAGTGATACTGATCAAATCCATTAACCTCTCCAAGGTTCCATTTTATTGTCTAAAAATGAAGAAGCTGGAAGAGAAGATTTTTGAAGTTCCTTCCCCTTTCAAGTGCTATGATCATAAATGAGAGATTTTTCTGAATTGTATCACACAGACTAAATTTTCAGTTTAAAAAATAAAAATATAAAAACACTCAAAGAAATGAACATTTTAGTACCAAATAGGAGAAGGCAATGGCACCCCACTCCAGTATCCTTGCCTGGAAAATCCCATGGATGGAGGAGCCTGGTAGGCTGCAGTTGATGGGGTCGCTGAGGGTCATACACAACTGAGCAACTTTACTTTCACTTTTCACTTTCATGCATTGGAGAAGGAAATGGCAACCCACTCCAGTGTTCTTGCCTGGAGAATCCCAGGGACGGGGGAGCCTGGTGGGCTGCCATCTCTGGGGTCGCACAGAGTTGGACACGACTGAAGTGACTTAGCAGCAGCAGCAGGAAACTTCAAAGGATGGAATGGCTTAAATACCTAACCAATAAATAATCATGACTTGAACTAAAAATCAATTAATTAATCTAAATTAAGTTTGAGGGATTTAAAGGGAAATCATCAATATGACCTTTCTTGAGCTCTGAAATATTTTACAAGCCTTTGAAGATGAAAAGAAAGCCAAGAGATAGAGATAATATCCATAAGACCTTTGAGCCAAATTAAATGATCATGTAGACAACATTGACACCCACTCCTTAAAGTCTCCCCTTGAATTATTCCTCTTTCTTTTCACTCTTCCATCCCTAAACTATGCTTTATTTTTACACTGCTCCAGACTGCCACTTTTTCTGTATTTAAACTCTAATAGCAACTAAACCCTGAACTCCTAACTTTGAGGCTAATCCCTTTTATTTGACATCTGTAGATTTTCAGAGACTAAGTAAACCAGAACTATGTCTTCTCTACTCATTCCTAACACAGGTTTTCATTTCATTGTCACCTAGTGCATTCTGGTGGTCACACAGCAGCATCAGAACATTGAATAATCCATGGTTAAATTAAAAGAGAAAGAGAGACAGAGACAGGAACTGAAAAGTAGAACTGACTCTCCTTTTACTTGGCTGTTCATGAGGTCTTCTAATGTATTCTGTGTTCAACCTCTTTGTTTTCTCACGCCCTCACATCTTATTTTAGGTCTTATCTTTTGACACCTGGGCTTTTTAAAAGCTTTCTAATTATTTTGTCACTATCTGTTCCTGCTAATCCCATTAAAATGAATGCATGTCACCCTCTAAGTAAAAATCTAGCCTTTAAAGACCCAAATCAAATTTCCTATATTTTTTGTAGCCTTAACTAGACCACTCTCTAAAATGGCTCTTCTTCCCTGAAACTATTTTATCTTGTTTCTTAGCATGTCTTATTCAAAAATTAGCTAAATATGATATGATAAAACTTGTATTTTCTCATATAATACATTAATCTTGAACATTTTTATGTATCTCTGTAACCAGATGCTAAGTCTAGAAACTTCTTATAATATAGTACATGTTTGTCGATTTGATGTATTAACTTGGACAGGAATAAAATGGATATTTGACTTTGTATAGAATAAATAACATCTTTTTGGCACACTGTGGTAGAAAAATGAACCCCAAGTTGAACCTCAAAGGTAATTGTGAATTATATGGATTAATCTTTAGTGTGGGCAAGTAAAATTATGTTAGGGTTTGTGGATTAACATCATGAGAGGAGGAAGTCTATTTTGGTTGAGAGAGAAAATTTTACTAACTGCAATTAGGAACAAATCAGGGATTAATGATGCATTATATTCTAGAGCTTTAACTGATAAGCACCAAGAAATGACTTTTTCAACTTTAAATGGTTTGCAAAATATTATTTCTATACTTTTCTCCATGCACAGAGCATAATGAAAACTGGGTCTACTATTCAGAAAATTCAATATTTATTCTAACGTGAATTGTTGAGTTATGAGAATATTTCATGCACTCCAAAAGAGCATAAAATCTACCTCTGCTAATTAGTTTCTCTATGAAAGCCTTCCAGACAATTATAGGCTAACGGCACTGGTCAATGCTTTAGATGCTTTTCATTAAAGATATAGTGTCCCTACCAGATGAATTGCTTCATATAAAAGCACTTACCACAAAGCACTATAATGGAAGGTTAAGTGGTATACTTAATTACTAATTTCAACCCCATTACCTATATTTTGCAGTACAGGCACTTAAAAAGGAACCAAATATAGTCAATTGGTTCCCACTTTTCTGATTACAGGATTTAGTGGTAAAAGCATTGGTCCAGCTGTTTTTCTAATGAATAATAATCAAAAAGCTTTTAAAATAAAAATGCTCATACTACAAACCAATATAAAAGAGATATACTAAACACTTCTATTGAATTTATATATAGGATCACTTTGTTCTAGGTGACACGGATTTAGAAATCTGTATTGGGTCTTCATGACACTGTTGCCAATGAAGCTACGAGAGAAAAGGTATTTGAAATTGTCATGGCTTACTTCCTATCTCAATATCATGCTGAAATGCAGGCAAAGCAGGTGATTAATAAAATGCTTGATGACAACCATGGTGACTCCCCTGAGTTCTTTACATGCTGTTCATTAACTTTTTATATGTATATATCAAAATTCCTCACAACTGCTCTAATTTCCTTGAGGGCAGATTCAGTGTTTACCTTTGCTTCTATCCTTCAGAATAACTGCAACTTTGCTCACCTTTGATTTATTAATTATATCTAAAACAAATTTTGCTGGAAGGACTCTTAGAATCTTTGACTAAATATAAAGATGAAACCGAAATTGAGTATTTCTAGAGATTTGCTTTTTAATTATCATGATTTTGCCAGCTTCTGACTTTTAAATATATTTTATATTGAGAAAACATTTAATTGGTACATTATATGTATAAAAATATGTCTAGAACAAATACAAATATTTGTTAACTTTTCATTATAGTGCTTTGTGGTAAGTGCATTTATATGTTTTATAAGTTAATTAATACTGCTCCAGTCTCAGCTACTAGTATTCAAATTGGACATTAGCAGGCCACAAAACGGATTCGTTGGAAAAGACCCTGATGCTGGGAAAGATTGAAGGCAGGAGGAGAAGAGGATGACAGAGGATGAGATGGCTGGATGGTGTCACTGACTCAATGGACATGAGTTTGAGCAAGCCCTGGGAGTTGGTGATGGACAGGGAGGCCTGGTGTGCTACAGTCCATGGGGTCGCAGAGAGTCAGACACGACTGAGTGACTGAACTGACTGATGCCACAAAAAGACAGAGGCCACCCCTTTTCGGACTGTGCCTAGAATATAGTATCTGGTATCCACACAATTAAAGTGCTGATAATCAGATAAAATATTTTAAAATAATGAGGTATAGAAGTTTTTAAAAACAAAATATTTATCTAAATGCATTCTTAGTACATCAGAAAACTAGGTTCTGTTTATGTATGCTTGGGAAATGCATACTGTATTTCTCTTTTAGAGATTCAGTGTGGTATTAATATAAAGTCCAAGTGTAGATATTTTTAACTTAGTTTAACCCAGAAGTTCCCAAACTAATTTGAGGGTGGGGCTTCCTTTCTCCTGCCATAGGTCACCATTAACATTCTCTAGAGCAGGGTTCTTAAAGACACTGGCTTGGAAAGTGTAACAAGAGTGAAAAGTTAATGAACTAAGATAATTTTAATGAGCTAACTGGTGAAACCAAGTTAAGTTTCAAGAGGCAACTGCAGCACTCTAATATAAGAGTAACAGGATTTGTCCTTTTACAAGTTCGGGTCCACTGTTCACAGAGGACCACATCCCACGGGCAGAGTCTAGACCTTACCCTACTTTATGTCTTCAGTGGTATCCAGCACAATGATTTCCTCTCAGTAAATAGGTATTGATTAATCTGGATTTTAGATTAAAATCCAGTTGACTCCTGTCATTTCACTAAGGCTGCAGTTATTATAAAAATTACATTTCTATTAGAATTCAGTAAATGTGATAAGGGTTAGCAGGGGCTATATAACACTGCATTCACATTTAAGTTACTTTGCTTCCAGATCTTCCATTCCTTCATCTTATCATAGTTGGCAACAGAAGGTGTGCATTCTCATAATTGTAGTCTTAAGACCTGGATGATTCGAATGACATCAATTCAGGAAATATCTATTGTATCTATTAATTGACAGTATTTTAAAAGGCACTGGGTGTATTATTAATGTGCTTGCCTATGAATTCTGTATTTTCAGAAGAAGACAGTATTTATTACATTAAATTCAGTATATATTTGTAAAGCACCAGATTTACAGAATAGGTTTGAAGTGCAGCTTAAATATGTAGATGTTATAAATTATAAAAGGTCCCAGAGGGCATCACAGATATTTCATTTCATAATTATGTGTAACTAGTAAGGAAAAAGGTTTTTATTTTGTAAGTTAGTTACTTCCTTGAATTACTTCTTGCAAGAAACAAATACTGTAATAGAGAAATTTCTATATAAGTTTTGGTAATCATTTTATTGTGCCAAATGAAATTTTCTTTTTTTAATCTTTCTCTCTACCATGCTATAAATCTGCTGCTGTATATAAAAGAGTTGTTTCCAAAAGGGGTGCGCAGAAAAATGAGACAATGTTTCTAGTAGTCTATTTTGCACTAAAATATGGAGAGGATAATAATTAGAGCAAAATACCTTTGTGCTTTAATTTGAATTTTACTTTAAAATGGCATTTTAAAAATTGAGAGTATATGCAATCACAAGAAACTGGTTTAATTTCTAATGTACTGTCTGTTTCAGTAATAGTACTGACAAAACTCATGAATGATGAAGAAAGATAATTTTTATTTTATAGACTTGAAATGACTAATCCTAGTGTCACAGAATCTGTGTAAAACCCCATGGTTTAGGACAGTGAAAACAAACGTCATTTACTTACATGTTCTCATAACTGCTTATCTATGGTACTAGACAGAGTTCCTTTACTATTTTTGTTTGTCCCTGCCGGCAGCTTTCATGGGTTTCAGCTATGTACCACCATCAAAGGAACTGCATCATCCTATTTTCTTTCAGAGAAAAGTGGTATAATATTCCCTGTCTTAGTTTTGAATTTTAACTTTGTTACTTTTGACAAAGCCTTTCCTTTGTTCAAATGCAAGGATCCAGTAAAAAGAGCTTTGACATGTTGTGCCTTTTATGTGTGCATTTTTCTGGTTTCACTGATGTCCGGAATTTTGCAAACTATAACGTGTGCCTTCAAGTTCTCCTATATAATGCCATTTGTACACTGTATCAAGAACAGTTTAGGATAGCATTACATTCACATGACTCTAACGTCCAATAAATACTTGATGGTTTCTCAGAAAACCCACAATGGGGTGAAACGGACGCAAAACAATGCTTTGTTTTCGTTTGTTTTTCATAAAATCTTCCCCCGATACACATTCACTGGCTTACCTGCAGGGTAGCGCTCAATCACCGGCCAGCTGTCCACCTGCAACGTGGCATTGCCACCACTTCTCGTGAAGCGGACTACGTGGTATTTCCCATCGTTAATGATTGCATTGGACTCTTCGATGGCGATGTCATCCGTCCCAACATTAAATTTAACTCCAATTTTTCCTTGATGCTGGAAGAGAGCAGAGGAGTAAAAAGAGTTGAGTGAAGTTGTGCTGATTCATCAGTATTTAGTAAGGATTACATTCAGGGTATTGCTCAAAAATATGGTTCAGAACAACAGTTGCTCTCCTTCTATTTTATTTCTTAAAATTTGTGCTACATTCTTGACATCTGGGTAAATCTGAAGCATCTCTCTCACGGATAATTAATATTTCAAAAGACACGCTTTCAAGAGAATTGAGCCGCCTTCTTCCCAGGGGTTGCCACAGACAAGGTGCACAGCTGCCTGTGTGAAACGATATACTTTCATGTTCTTTAACATAGTTCCTTTAATCCATGCCTTCCATTTCACAAGAAAAATGAGGCTTGAAATTCTCCCTTTTAATAACTGGTGAAATCAGAGCAGTAAAGTCTATTTCTGAATACAACGTGGACAAAGGCTCACAATATAGAAAATCATTCTCTAGAGTATGAACACACAGGCATTTAGTGAGTGCAATCATTATTCACACACAGAAGATCCTCCTATGCTAAGACTCTGAAATTTACTCAAATTATTTTACAGATGATGAAATGATGACGCAGGAAGGTGCAATGACTTGTTCAAGGTCGTATAATAAAAAGGAGGGATGCTAGAGTTAGAATTCAGTTCCCTCGTTCTTAGTGTATATCTAAGCTAAGATGAAGTTAAGATATGGCTATCTAAAATTAACTCTCTAAATTATGTGAAGCAACATTACAGATTATTCTCAGTGCAAAGTTTGTGGCTGTTAACTTTATACTTTCATTATACAAAGCACCAAAGAGAAACATGTGCTTATGCCCTCTGCCTTTGAGAAGCCTTCTCTAACAGCAGGGCTGTCAACTCTGGCATGAGTTCAGTTATTTTTAAAGCCTGTGGACTTGCCCTTAATCAGCAGCAGAGAACACTTGCACTGCAGGCCCTTGTCAGAGTACATAACCTCAAATTGTCGGCAGCTCACCTTTCGTCAAACCTCAGTTGAGAGGAACAACATAGGGGGAAGGGGATGTAAAGGACACACAGCCCATCCATTCCTGCAGAAATTTAAAACCAGGACATCGGAAACCTGAAGATTTGGACCACATCCTCTTGACCTCTTGCTGGATTCTCATCACTGAACTAAGCAGCAAGAGTATGACATCAGCTTACACTGAGAGTTATTGTACTAATTGAAAAAAAATCTTGTATAACACTACATTAATTGAAGGGAAGTATTTGAAGATGTTGTTTGGGACACTGATCACTGTCATTGTTCCCTTCTGTTTTTCTTATTCCTGGTTCTTAGGGTCCACAAAAGAGCTCTTTCCTGTAACAGGTTAGCACAGCTTTTATTTTTGTGTGTTTTGATTTGTTTTGTGCTTGATGGACAATATGACAAAATCACATTTCCTTTCTCACTTGGGTTATTAGGAAACTCAGTCAAAATGAGGAGGGAAATTTAACAAGCCGCATAGACCTCTGCTCTTCTGTTTTAACCTGGGCTTATTTTTATATTCCACCGTATTTCTCAAGTTTCTTACTTTGAAGTATATGCCATTGTAAGGCGTTTTGCTTTCTTATAGATTGATTCAGAAGATAAGCAAGAGGATTTCAATGAACACTTTTTAACCAAGGACCTATAAAGACTTTTGTAGAAAATTTTAAAGCCTAGGTATTTTGTGTAAACACTCATTATTTTTTCATTTTAGTAGGATTCCTCTTTGCTCATTTTCAGTAAAATATTTAACATGGCATATTTATATTTTAACACCTGTGATACAATGCCACAGGAAATTTTTTAAGAATAGTTTATTATCTTTATTTAAGCAACAACTCTATAGTGTCCTAAGCACTTTACCAATACTAACTCTGATATTTTTCCTATCAACTCCAAGAGAGGGGTATTATTCTGTCTGCATTTGATAGATGAAGAAATTGAAGCACAGAATGATAAAGTAATTTAGCTAAGGTCATGCAGCTAGAAAGAGAAAAGCTGTGATTCAAACGCAGGCAGTTGGGGTCCAGTGGTTGAGCTCCTAATCATTACACTAGGCTGAATTTTAGGAATATTGGGTCATCCTCTAGCTACAGGTAGCATATTTGGTAAATCTGGTTGTTCTTTGTTACTGGTTTTATCTTTCTGGCTAGAATAAGGAGCCCCATGGAGGCTCTTATTATGCTCTGCAGATTGTTTGCATGTATCAATCAATGCATGCTTAAAATAATTTTAGAGAGGATAGTAAGCGACTGATATGTGGACATTTGTTGTTCAGTTGCCCAGTCATGTCCAAGTCTTTGCAACCCCATACATTGCAGCACACCAGGCCTCTTGGTCCTCACCATCTCCCAAAGTATGCTCAAGTTCATGTCCATTGCATTGGTGATGCCATCCAGTCATCTCATCCTCTGACTCTCTCTTCTCCTTCTGCCCTCAGTCTTTAACATGGACATAACTGGATGTTAAAATGGACTCTTTTGTCTCAGTTTCAGCTGCAATCTTGACATGTCAGTAAGTAAACAAAGAACAAACAAATAAAAAAGGCCAGCTTTCAACTTCCCTTTTACAAAATGAGGTACAAGACTGCCTAAGCCAGACTTGCAAAGAAGAGCACTGAAAACTCCTTTTGGGACCCTTGAGTAATTACCTATTTGCAGCCAATTAAAAAGGCAAGAAAGACCAAGAGGTGATTGATAATTAGAAGAGGATTTTTGGAGAAAATTGGGGTGTGATGTGATTTGCATGTACCTCCAAGACAGAAGGTTACTTTTCCCTTATCTTAGGCGTACAGGGGAAAGGGACTTTAATGGCACATCCCAGGAAGTATGATACTTGTCTCCTGGAAGCTGGGAGCAGTTGTGGAGGTAATCAGCCACCCTGGCTGCCCTTGCCTGGGATTTGACTCTTGCCCAACAAATTTTCAAGGGGAGACACTATTACTGACTGATGCTCTGATGGCAGAGCAAGGAGTTACTACTGCCCCAGGGATAACCTGTTAATATTTCATTAGAAGAAAGAACAGGTAAGCATTACACATGGACCATGGGTTAGAGAGCCAGCACAGAACAGTGCCGTATTCTATCTGAGAGGGTCCCTGGAGAGAGAGGTGGTGAGTAGTGAAGACAACTCAACAGAAAGAGCATGGAGTTGCAGTGACGGGTGCGCAGGGACTGAGGTGAAATCCTAAAGGACTATCTGAAGGAGGTGCATTTACCCACTTTCAGGGAATTGCAAGTAAAGAAATTTCAAACATGTGGTTTGAAATTTGTGTGTGTGTGTGGCACACACACACAAAAATCCCACCAAAATGTTCCCCAAAAGCGCTTCTCCGAGCCAAATTTAAGCATGGGCTAAACCCAGCTAGATGGTTACTACTGTATTAGCCAAGTAAGATCATTTCTGTTCCTTATGTCCTCTTCCTTCTCCTGCTTCATACCTGGAGGAATCAGAAAGGAGGAGGAGTAAAGGCCTTGGAAGTAAGAGGAGACATGACCCTGTTCCCTCACCCCATGCAAGTAGCAGCTCCAAGGCAGCCCAAGCAGGCATGAGGCTGGCTTTAACTGAAACTCTATTTATTATTACAAACGAGTGAGCTGAAACTGGCCTTCCCAGGTGACATAGCGGTAAAGAATTTGCCTGCCAATGCAGGAGACGCAAGAGTAGATCCCTTGGAGTAGCAAATGGCAACTCACACCAGTTTTCGTATCTGGAAAATTCAATGGACAGAGGAGCCTGGCAGGTTACAGTGCTTGGGGTCGCAAAGAGTCAGACATGACTGACAGACTGAGCATACACGTAAGCTGAAATTATATCCACGTGAACAGAGGACTTTTTTTCATTATCCAAGAGTGACCAAGGTAATAATGAGACTTTTTCTAGACTTTACTGGAGTAAAGAAGAAATATTCCATGGAACAGTTTTAAATTCCTGTCACAACCTAGGAATCCACTCTTTCACCATAACAAGCATGTGAGGATATCTGTTACTCTAGAGTTGATTGCTTTAGTGTTTCTTCTATTATAAACATGTATCTTATCCCAGAATAGACAGAAAGAAATTCTTAAAGTTTACTACTTGTTCTGACAGGAAGGCTGCAGAAGGCTATTTTCATCAGAGTTCTAATCATTAAGGAGATTCAAGTTCTGTGAATAGACATGTTACAATGCTAAAGATAAAAACGCACCAAAATCTGAAAAAGAGTCCTTTACCTTATCCCTATATTTTTTGGCAATATGAAATGTAAAATGCTTATTTTCTTTTTTGAGTTTATATATATAACTTATTGGGGCTTCTCACATGGCTCAGTGGGAAAGAATCTGCCTGCCAAGCAGGAGATGTGAATTCAACCTCTGGGTTGGGAAGATCCCCTGGAGAAGGAAATGGCAACCCACTCCAGTATCCTTGCCTGTGAAATCCCAGGGACAGAGGAGCCTGGCCAGCTGTAGTCTTTGGGATCTCAAAGAGTTGGGCATGACTTAGCTACTAAATCACCACCACCATATAATTTATTGGGGTCTAGTTGCTTTATAATGTTGTATTAATCTCTGCAGTACAATGAAGTGAATTGGCTCTACGTATACATACATTCCCTCCCTCTTGGATCTCCCTCCCACTCCCCACCCCATCCCAGCCATCTTGGTCCCCACAGAGCAGCGAGCTGAGCTCCCTGTGCTATACAGCAGGTTCCCACTAGCTATCCATGTTACCCCTGGTAGTGTTATATGGTAATACCAATCTCCCAATTCATTCCACCTCCTCTCCGCCGCTCCATGTCCACATGTCCATCTTATATGTTTGCATCTCTATTTCTGCCCTGAAAATAGGTTCATCTGTACCATTTTTCTAGGTCCCATGTATATGTGATAAAATATATATTTTCTAGTGTAAAGAAACTCCCAGATTTCTCAGGGATTCATTTCTTGCAACAAAACAGACTGTCAAGAAACAGAGAGAACTGGTGATACTTGGAGAGCTTCTGACTTTAAACAATGCTCATATTTTCCTGCATATGCTGATTTGGTCCTTCAGTTTCCAACATCTTTGACATCTCATGGATTCAAAGTCCAGAGTCAACTAGAACTGAATTATCACCTGAGTAGGTTCAAACAATAGACTGTACCCTAACGCAGACATCATTTACTCCACTCCAGTTTGCATCAAGTTCTTGAAAAACAGTTTAAGTATAAATAATAGCCAATAGGCCAATTTTTCCCCTAAAAAACAAATAAAAAGGCATAAAAACAATAAAATATTAATATCAAGCATATTTAGAGTGCCAATATTTATAGTTCTATTCGGAAACTGTAAATATTCTCAAAACACACCCCTCCCATATTAACAGGCTAGAAAGTCATTTCAATTACATAAACAATAAAACTTGCTAAACTTTCTTGCCAATGGATAATTATAATTTAAAAGAATTCATTTCAAATTCTTATTCTCTGGGATTAAATGTGTTTGTCTCTGGCAAATTCTCATGAATATTGCATTAGCGAAACCAGAAGCAGTTTCACTGGACATGTACTTATCTTTCAACACTGTATCTTTCTTAAAATAGATAACTGGCTCACATAATAATTTCAAAAGTCTATTATGAGAATATCAGTAACGAGGCATTTATAATTTAATGAAGTCTTTCCATGGATTCATTAAATAAATAGTGACAAAGGTAATTATTGATTTTTTCACATAAGCTGATTTCACAATAAGGATTATATTATTAAACCAAGTTAAAAGGAAACATGAAAGATGACACCAGGAAGGAACTTGAAAGATTTAGCCAGTGACACTAAAGTTAATTCATCTCTTAGTTCCATCTGCAATCACATACTCATTTGAAAAATATTTGTTTTAATCAAGATCTGGATTCAATGATTTACTCAATATCTTGGGCATACTTCAAGCAGGATGTTTGATGTTCAAGATGCAGATATATTTCAATCTATATGCATATGAAAGAGATACAACAAAATATATATACTATGGCACACAGATACATCCACTGCTTTGTTCCCTATTCTGGGGTTGTTAGGAAGAAGTGTTTAGCTCAATTATGTCCAAGAAAACAGTAAAAAAAAAAAAAGAAAAAGTGTCTTTTTTGTTGTTGTTCATTTATTTAATCATACTCTTATAATACCACTAAACAAAATAAATAAGTGTGTAATCCAGCATGGCATGTAGATTAGCAAGGAGACTTGCTTATGGTCTGTAAGCTTCTGTTGTGCCACACAGTACAGCTCAATACTCCAGGGCCCCACTGCGGAGAGAACTTGATGATGTCTTCAAATGCACTCAACACTCAGGTTCATTTCCTATCGTACAGAACAGTCCCCATGTCCAAGTCTACCCTGTCAACTAAAATCAGAATCAGGTTAAATGTCGTGTTTTGCTCCTCCAGAGACTAATCCTCACCCGGGAACAAGATTTTAAGGCTGATGATGACGCTGAGACCTAGAGTCACTGCTTCTGGGAGTAAGTGACACTGCACAGTGTCAGAGCCAGAGAGGCATCTGTTCTCTCACCTCAAAAGAGAGATACCAATTCAGATAACTGCTAATTTAACCCCTGCACATTTTCCAGTAAGTGACTCAGGGGTCCGCATGGTACAGATTGTGCTTACCTGTCTAGATGGACTATAATGTCAGCACGTGGTTTGGATCTAGGCATTTTAACCTGGCAATGCACTCTCTCTCCCCAACAGAAACCCCAAACCATTTCAAAAACAGAAGGTCGCTGCTCCCCTGTCTTCCACTTTCCCTATTGACTAATACTTTTTTCTTCATTCAGTTAATAAATACAAATTGAATAATATGAATTCTGCATTTGATAAGCATGCAGACAATACAAACAGGTCATGTGTGTTCTCTGCCCTTCAGAAAGTTTCATTCAAATTGGAGAGATAAAGGGGAGATAAATAATGCATGAAAATACTCATACCCTTAAAAGAGGGGAGAGATTGGCAGGAGGAGCAGAGTTGCTCTGTGAGGAAGGTTTCAAAGTGTCTCAGGAAGCCTTCGACTGTACAGCAGAAGCAAGCCAGTTGGACAGCTGTCAGCCAGCCAGTGGATACCAAAGACATTCAGGGATGTAGAAGATATGTTCTCTCTGCCTCCCGTCTCTCTTTCTGGGCCCTACACACTACAGGGCTCACTGAGCACCAGACATTCAGTAATAATAGAATGAGGCATTCTCATAATAGACTTTTGAAACATACCAGGAATCTACCTGAAACTTCTAGCTGACATAAAGCTAAGTGTTATTTTCTCTATCTGCTCAGAGAGTTTAAATAATGTGCCTCAAATCATACAGCTAATAAATATAAGCATGGAAACCTCATCAAATCCCTCATCAAGGGATTTTGTAAAAACAAAGTATTTTCAGTTGTGCTATGTTCTACAAGATCCTGAAATCAAAGAATGGAGTCAAGAGCAGGGTTATTGAGAAGTACACCTTTCTTTTTGGCTGATGACATTTCACAGCACCATATGATAAAGAACCAGAAGTGGCTAAAATCTAGAATGATCACTGTAGCGAGATATCATTAAAAGCTCATGCATTCTAAGAAAATCATATTTTCATTTACTCATCAAATCTTCATGGAGGACAGTATACCTTTTCTAATGTGCCCATGTTCTTTAGACTGCTATAGCTTCTTTGAAGGAGAAGGCGATGGCACCCCACTCCAGTACTCTTGCCTGGAAAACCCCATGGACGGAGGAGCCTGGTGGGCTGCAGTCCACGGGGTCGCGAAGAGTCGGACACAACTGAGCGACTTCACTTTCGCTTTTCACTTTCATGCATTGGAGAAGGAAATGACAACCCACTCCAGTGTTCTTGCCTAGAGAATCCCAGGGACGGCGGAGCCTCGTGGGCTGCTGTCTATGGGGTCGCACAGAGTCGGACATGACTGAAGTGACTTAGCAGCAGCAGCAGCTTCTTTGATTCCATGAAACTATATCCTGACAATGGTATCACCCTTCTGAAGGCTTATACTCATCTCCTGGTCCTCAGACTGTCTAATAAAACTTTGTAAGCTCATGACAGCCCCCCAAAACAGACTACTCATTTTAGGTGTTAGTTTTTATGTACCTGTTGTAACTTCTCAACCGTATGATAAAGAACTTGAGAGTAAAAAAAAACAAACAAAAACTCCAAACTGACTTATTCCTTATTGTTTCCTTCACAGCACTATGAGGACTACCTCTGTGCTTATAGTTTTCCAAGGCTCTTGCACCTACACATTCTTTTTTAAATTGGGATCTAATTCACCTACCATAAAATCTGTCCTTTTAAAGTATACACTTCAGTGATTTTAGAACATTCACAAGGTTGTGCAAGCATCACCATTATTTAATTCCAGGCTGTTTTCATCACACTGCAATTTTCTTTTGATGAGATAATGCATATAAAGTTCTTAGCACACTTAATGGCCACTCAGCACCTCTGAGCTCAATTATTATTATTACTTCTATCATTGCTATTCTTACATTTGGAAAACAATGTTTTACTTCACAGTAGTTTGATGGAAGTTAATTAAAACAATGCTTGAATTATATAGTCACTGCGGTGCAGTTAGAACATACAGTACCTTGACTGATTTTCACAACAATTTGTGAATTACCGTATCTACTTTGCAAATAAAAAAGCTAAAGAAAAACTGAGAATGAAAGCTTGGAAAAACTGAGACCTGACCAAAGTAAAAGCATCTATTTACCAGCTGGCTTAAGAGGGACTATTCTAAAATCTAATCATGCTCACCTGTGGTATAAACTGTTCAGCCACAGGTTGTACTAAAGCAGAGACTGCTTGATTAGACACCCCTCTATGAACCCTCCAATGTTAATGATACTATCATTCTATGAAAAGCCTAAATGGATTGCTTAGTGGTTAGTATAGAGGGAGATAAAATAAAAAGAGAGAGGGAGAGAGAAGGAGAGAAGGAGGGAGAAAGGAAGAAAGGACTTGTTAGTTTTTTGAAATAAATCAAAGGTACCTACATTTGAATTTGAGTCCTAGATTTTTTTCAAAGTTTATACAATAGCTGAGATCTAAGATTGTGTTATATTTTTAAATCAGAAATTCTTCAATTTATAAGGGGAAAGGGGATATCCCACTAGACCGATGTTTCAGAATAACCTAAGAGGTTTTTGTAAACCTTGTGTGTTTCTTTTTTTTTCCAAGAAAGTATAACCCTTCTCTTCAGAGGGCATGAAGAGACTTGTCTTTATGGGTAAGATCACATGGCTTACCACGTTTGTAGGACTCAGTGGTGGTGGTGAGCATAGAAGCCAATGAGTTCTTCTTTGGAGGACAGATAGACCCTGAGTTCTAGTGATAACACTGACTCTTCAATGCCTCCATTTCCTCACATTATCTCTCCTTAGATGAAATTAAATCAATAATCAGAATACTGTTGGGATTAAAATAGCCTACTAAGTGACTGTTGGGTGTGTCTTTGAAAGGGGCGATCATCTTACTGTTGATATTTTGAAACTATCTCTATTTTGCTTACCAGTTGAGCCTATACTGGATTTTGCTGTGCTTAGTAGCTCAGTCGTGCCCAACTCTTTGCAATCCCAAGGACTGTAGCCCACCAGCCTCCTCTGTCCATGGGAATTCTCCAGGCAAGAATACTGGAATGGGTTGCCAAGCCCTCCTCCAGGGGATCTTTCCAACCCAGGAATTGAACCCAGGTCCCCCACATTGCAAGCAGATGTTTACCATTATCTTTTATATTTTAAAAGGCATTCTCCAACCATTATGAAGTTTTCCCAGTGTGGCTATGGGTTCATAAATCTCTAGTCTTTTTCATCATACTTTCTGTGGTTCAAATAGCATATCTCTGCATGATGCCACACAACTCTAGGATGAAATAAAGCAAAATTATTCTCTTGGGAATCAGAGACATCTATTTAAGATAATTAATTCTGCATTTCCATCCACTGAAATAAATAACCATCATAAAATAGAAATATGCATCTTTAAATGTGTCCTTGTATATAAAGAACGTATACTATCATTAAGCTCTCTTTCCCTGAATAATCAAAAAGCAGAAATTAAGCAGAGTGAAAAGCAGGCATTGACTGGTGACCCGTCTCAGGTTCTTAACTTTTCACAGTAAGATCTCTGGGTTGAACGTGTAGCCCAGTGGTCTGGCATCATGACAAACCTCTTGAGCTGCTGCATGGAGATATAAGGTGACACCTGCTTAAGCCTTATCAAAAGTTCAGTAGGTTGATCAAATATGGCTTGTTAATGGTTTTTAAAATTTGTTTTATTATAACCTTTAAACCCTTGGTTGGGTGTTAAATTAGCTTTGGTCATATTTTATGGTCATTCAGGAAACTGTAGGCAATAAACACTGGGTTTCGACTGCTAAATAAAACCATAACCTTTGTTTCTCTGCTTCTCTTTGATTCCTTGTCTTTGGGCTGTTACACTGCTTGTTATTAATTCCTGCCCAGAAATTGGACAGGAATAGGACATTCAACTCTCCCAGTTGCAATAGCTGTTGGAATTTCTACGTAAAATAATTTTTCTATAAAAGAAGTCTGGGATTATTTGTGGATTTCATTTACTCGTATCCCAGAACCATCATTTTCATGGAGAGCTGACTATGCAATTATGGTCTGACTTTCAAATTTCCACAGCATAGAGAACACTATCTTTTAGACAAGAGATAAAACATCTGTGGATGGTGGCTTCAGTCCTCTTCATGGTAAATATTATCTTAGTAACCAGGTTGTAAGTAAAGTAAAATTAGTCTTTATATTAACAAAATCTTTAGGGACTTCCCTGCTTGCTCAGTGGTAAAGAATCTGCCTGCTAATGCAGGAGAAATAGATTCACTCTCTGATCTAGGAAGATTCTACATGCCACAGAGCAAATAGTTGTGCCACAACTATTAAATCTGTGCACCAGAGCTGAGGAACCGCAACTACTAAGCCTGTGTGTCTAGAGCCCACGCTCTGCAATAAAAGAAGTTACCACAATGAGAAGCCCATACACGGCAACTCGAGAGTGGCCCTCTGCTCACCACAGCTAGAGAAAAGCCTGCACAGCAATGAAGACACAGCACAGTCAAAAAATAAAGAAAGAAAATTATTTTTAAAATCTGTAAAATTTGAATGACTCAGTAAGTGAATGATTATAAAATATACATGAAATTAAAAGGTTAGTTTGGAAGGGATACAATTTTTTAAATTGTTTTTATAAATTTTGACTTGAAACCAGAAAAATAATAGTGAGATAATATTTTCAAGTGTGTTTGATGAACTGACTTTTAAATAATGCTATCTTGGTTTCAACAAGCCTTGAGCAGAGACTTAATTTGAAACACATTCCAAGAGAAAAGCTGACAGGGCTACCTTTCACTTTTTCATTTTTGTTGACTTCTTGCCCAGGAATACCTGTCTATATTCTTAGAAAAAGCAAAGGTATACATATATATATATATGTATATATATATATACACACATACATACATATATATATATATACACACACACATATGGGTAGGCTTTCCAGGTGGCTCAGTGTAAATAATCTGTCTGCCACTGCAGGAGACACAGGTTCAATCCTTGGGTTGGGAAAATCCCCTGGTGAAGGAAATGACAACCCACTCCAGTATTCTTGTCTGGGAAAACTCATGGACCGAGGAGCCTGGCAGGCTACAGTTCTTGGGGTCATAAAAGAGTCAGACATGACTTAGCGACTAAACAACAACAACATACGGGCAGACAAAGGCATTCACCAAAGATTATTTTCTATAGAATCAGCAAGGTTCTATTATCCCCAGTGTGGTAAGCAATGATTTCTCTAGCCATCAAAAATAAATCTATGTTTATATGTGCAATTTTGGCAGAAAAGAGTTTTCAGAAGAGAATATAAAATCTCTAAGGCTGACGCTCCTGATGATTATGACCTTTCTTTATGTTAATAAAACAATAATATTGTCATGAAAATAAAATAATAAGAAACATTCAGCAAGTTTCTATTAGATGCCGTACATTTCATGAAAATGCTACACCACTCTACCCAGGATTTAAAATTTTAAATAGGTACACGTTGATTGTGTTTATATACATTCATTTTTTTCCTAAATTATATGATTTCCTTGGATAAATGACACTAAAATTCTGGAAACAAAAAATACTAAACTTGTGTAAGTCTTCATTTGTATTTATTTATTTACTGATTCATTCATTCAACAAATACAGATGGATTTCATACTGTACTCCTGACATTTTACCAAATTCTGAATAAACAGGGGTTAACAAAATAGTGCCACTGCCATTATGAAGCTTTAAGTCTCTTATTATTTATTTATATATTAAAATTATTTCTTTATATAATAACATTTCTTTATATATTAAAATTTATATTAGCATAGAAAGTATGCTAAGGGTCAAGAGGAAAAGGGCAGGGTGTTATGAGAGGCATTGCGTGATTAAGGAAAGCCTCGCTGAGGAGCTGAAGATGTAAAAAAGTCAGCAATGGGAATAAGAGTTTTCCAGGCAGAGGAAATAGTATGTGCATAGGCCCTGCGGAGGAAAATATATATGTATAAAAAGACAGATGCTGTGATATACATATGCAGATTCAGATATAAATATATGGACTCTCTGTAGAGACAGAGAAATATAAATTATGTATGAACATATGTAGGCATTATTCAGAAATTTTATCTAGAAGATTAAACTAGATGAAGGAATTACTCACAAAAAAACTAAATTGCATCATTTGCAGACATAAAGCAATTGCAAAATAGATGGCTAATCACATTTTAAAAATCTTTCAATTTAAGAATGGAAAATTGTTGATATAAATGTAGAACCTAACAGTAAGTATCTTGACATTCATCTAATTGTTTGTTCCTAAGTTTCATTCATCAGTGTGCTTTATGAAATGTAATATATAAAGCCTTTCTGAATCAACAGGGACTCACCACATTTTCTAAAAGTCATTTACTTCTACAATGTCAAAAAATGATTCATCATTCTATGGTTATATTTCAAAGCTAATGCAACACGTTTAGTTTCTTTGTGGGGTAGAATGTCTTGTTAACTCATTTCTCTAGAGAGCTCTTTTATCTCGAGATGTAGCAAGAGTTCTCTGTACACTTTTCACCTTAAAAATACTGTTTGAAATCATTTGACTTGTTTTTCAAGTACCCTCTACAAATTAGCCGAAGAAAGAAAAGTTTTCACCTTTGACCATTTTACTTTCCTGTTCACCTGAAAGAGAAAAATCAACAAAGTTTGCTGCTTGAGGCCCTAAAATGCAAGTTTCCAGGTAATGAACTAGTCACTTCAAACAAGAAGATACATTTCCACCCAATTATTTTTATGGAAAAATTTTGAATCAGTGAATTCAGAAGATAACATTTTTCCTGCAATTTGGCTTAGAAATTTGAAGGCAAAATCACACAAAGTGCTCAAATCTGAATAATGTATGAGCATTTTGAACTTAAGGTAAATATTCAATGCTAACTTCTCAACAGCAGTGATCACTGGGGGTTCCCTGAAAGTGGCTCAGTCCTGTCCAACTCTTTGCAACCCCATGGACTATACAGTCCATGGAATTCTCCAGGCCAGAATACTGGAGTAGATAGATGTTCCCTTTTCCAGCGGGTCTTCCCAACCCAGGGACTGAACCCAGGTCTCCCACATTTCAGGCAGATTCTTTACCAATTGAGCCACCAGAGAAGCCCAAGAATACTGGAGTGGGTAGCCTATCCCTTCTCCAGAGGATCTTCCCGTCTCAGGAATCGAACTGGGATCTCCTGCATTGCAGGCGGATTCTTTACCAGCTGAGCTACCAGAGAAGCCTGGGGGTTCCTTGAGATCATCCCTTTTCATGCTTCCCCTGGAAGAGCCAGAGGGTATTCTGAAGAGACTTGTGGACTCTGATAAGAGAGCAAAGCCTGAAGGAGAGATAACCATCAGAAGCAAAGTCAAGTTATTAGCCATCCACCCAAAAAACATACATTCTTTCTCTTTTTCTCACTGTTGTATCACAAAGGACTTCCATTTACATGAATATAACATGTTCGGTTACATCTCAGGATCTTTATTATTCCTTCTGTCTAGTTAGGTCTTTCTTTGTTTACCTCACCCTCAAATAACCAATCCCTTATATTAGGGGTGAAAAAGAACCTTGAGAACTTTAGGGTGGAGCTGGTCATTGACTCTGATGAGCAAAAGGACAATGCTTGTCTGTGAAAAATGCCCTTTTTTATGAAGCAAGAACTGAAGAGTAGGCTACCTATCGAAGTACAAAGAAACATTTAAATGTCTACCTCGACCATAGTTGAAAAGCCAATGCCATATAGGAAAACATGTCTCATTTGATTAATTGTATTCTCCAGTGTTTGGGTTATCTATGATAAATCTTTAATTATTAAAATCATAGCAAGAGTAATATGCTGTGATCTCATATCCAACTTATATAATTCCTTTGCCAAACATGCCCACTCCTTCAAAATGATAATAAATCAAAACTCATTGAGAAGATAAAAATCCATTGAGAAATTAATCACAAATATCTTCTAAGGCTAAATGGAAACCATATCCAACTTAATAACTGTTTTGTAACACTAGTGCCAAAGTTTCCCTAATGAGCGGAAATTCAAGAAAGTCTGCATTTGGTAGCAGATGCATGATGATGAATTGATGATGATGGTGATGGTAGTGATGTTAAAAGCTATCCTTCCTGGATACTTGCCATGTTGTAGGAACTCTTAAGCAGTTTATAAGAAATACTATATGAGAATATATGCTATTATTTCCATTTATTTGATGAGGGAGCTGAACCTCCAAGGGCTTAATAACTTGCCCCAAAACAGATGCCTAATAAGCATCTGAGCTGTGATTTGGTCTCAAACAATCTGGTTTCAGATTTTGTGAGCTGAATCATACTTAACTACTAGGCTTCTCAGAAGGGAATCAGAGGTGCTCAAAA
The DNA here is from genome assembly GCF_029378745.1 of Bos indicus. NCBI lineage: Eukaryota > Metazoa > Chordata > Mammalia > Artiodactyla > Bovidae > Bos > Bos indicus. The sequence goes on from NC_091770.1 coordinate 32,216,394, forward strand.
GAGACTGCAGTTTAGATGTGATATTAGTAAGCCTTCTGGAAAGAGAGAGATGCTAGCATACTTCCTATTGTATACACCAAACAATAAATCAATTACTTTTCAAAACTTCACGCCTTTAATCCTCATACTAACTCTATTTGTCAGCCTTAGAGTTATCATGTGGAGGATGTCTGAAACTCAAAACAAGTAGGTGACTTCTCTAAGCTAAAACATCTAGTCACATTTAACCCACACTATTTCATTCCAAACTGATGCTTTTCAGTCACAGCATGCTGCTTCCCTCTGCACACCTTTTAAGATCCCCTGGAAGTAGAAGAGGCCACATGAGAGTGCCCTGGAGCCTCAAAATCCTTGTCATTTTATGATACTTTGAACACTGACACACTTGTCAAGATGGAGGTAGGCAGAGCCCAGTAACTTTTATTTCATGGACATTAAATGAGTCCAGGTGTTCAGAACTACTAGTTGGCTAAATTTTCACCTGCACTAGGGTCAGAGCAGATTGTCTCATACTTCAGAAGCCCTGGAAACAGAAATGGATCTGCAATACCTTTTAGGTTTTATTATAACTCTGGATATTGCCAGATGCTCAAAGACTCTATAATGGGACCAACTAAAGAAATGGCCAGTGTTTTTCCTCTCTCCGTTTTTACCTAGCATTTTTGTCTGCATCCCTATTTTTATGTTGTATTTTTTTTCTTCCAGCTAACAGATTTACTTAAATCATTTTCAGTATTAGTTGTCATTTTGGAAAGATGTGTTCAAACTTCCAATCAAATTCAATAGAATATATCATCATCCTAACAAAGACAGCCATGGAGATTTTTGCCAAATAAAATTTGTGACTCTGTTGAAAAGGAAAAGAGGGCTTTCACTGTTGTTTTCCAGTAGTGATAAACCTAATATTTAAAAAGAAATGTTAATGCCCTTCCAGCAGATAAAGTCTGTGTGTTACAATCAATAAGCAAGTAAATATGGATTTGAATTCTGTAACCAGTTTTATTATATCAAAAAAGCAATGTACAGTACTATTATATGAAGTCTTTAAGGAGACACAGGAGCCATGGGTTGGATTCCTGGGTTGGGAAGATAGCTGGGAGGAGGGCATGGCAACTCACTCCTTATATAAACTATCATTAGCTATCTCTTTATCACAATAATAGACATAATTTAACAGGTTGTTGTTGTTGCTTAGTTGCTAAGCCATGTCTGGCTGTTTTGTGACCCCATGGACTATAGTCCACCAGGCCCCTCTGTCCATGGGATTTCCCTGGCAAGAATACTAGAGTGGCTTGTCATTTCCTTCTCCAGGGGACCTTCTTGACCCAGGGATCAAACCTGCGTCTCCTGCATTGACAGTCAGATTCTTTAACACTGAGACACCAGGAAAGTCCCAATTTAATAGATAGAGGTGCTGAAATGTGAAATATGAATTGACCCATTAGAAATATTCTAATTATAATTTTTTAACTTTCTTAATTTTTGAGGTCATGGTTAGAAATATTAATATCAGTCTTGTCTCTTTATCTAATTCATTTAACTTCTCTCTTAGAAACATAACGACCATATGTTAGACTCTTTTAATCCTATTCTTCCATAAATATTTCAAGCTTTCTACTTACAAATCATAATTCTTCAATTTATTTTTTATCTTAGTTGTTTGAAAAGGCCTCTCAATCATTGTTATCTTTCCTTTCTCTCTAGGCTTGTAAGCATGAGTCTAACTTTTAATAATACCATTTTTTAAATTGAACTAATTGTATCCAGGATGCTGTGCAAGAATGCCAGATTTAAGAGAAAGCTTCATGAAAGGAGTCATAATGATAGTACCCATGTTACCATGAAAAATGAATGGAAAAACTAACCAAACACTTTCTCTTCAAGCAAAAAGCATACTTGAAAAGTGAAAGAGAAAATTACTCAGTTGTATCCGACTCTTTGTGACCCCATGGACTATACAGTCCATGGAATTCTCCAGGCCAGAATACTGGAGTGACTAGCCATTCCCTTCTCCAGGGGATCTCCCCAACCCAGGGATTGAACCCAGGTCTCCCACACTGTAGGCAGATTCTCTACCAGCTGAGCCACCAGGGAAGCCCAAAGAGTATACTTAGACATCAAAAAAAAAAAAAAAAGGAAGAACAATATTTAATATTGGCTTTGGCTGCATTCCAATTAACAACTAACAAGTAATAGTCTATGATTAACTCACAAGATTCAATAATTACACTTAATTATAGTTGAGTAAGAGATGTGGAAGGCATTTAAGTTTGGACCAAGATGCAACAAATGTGAACCCAGCAGAATTGGTTTGGTGACATTAAGCTTCCGACTAGCTTTCTGAGTCAAAATTAAATTATTCCATATTTCTTTGAAATAATGATAATATAATTTCCTATTTTAATTAGATCTATCAGTTATTTCAAATTTGCTATTATATTTTATACCAAAAAATGCCATAAAACAAATTATGAAAATATTTTCAGGACAGATTTACCAAATTAATTTTTAAATTGAAATTCTATATTAGCATTTCATTTTATATTTTTATTTTATTTCATTGTTGACTCATCATTTAGCTTAAAACATCATAATGTCAATCTATACTATAAGAGCTAGACTATGTCAACACATTTTTCAAACAAATAACTATCCTGATATTAGCATAGGCCACCAAAATGCACTGATCATGGACAATATATGGTTAATGGGTACTGTATGTGATTATTGATTTAAAAGCAGACAGTACTCAAGTTGTCCAAATAAATTCACAAGAAAAAGAAAATCAGTAACACCTAAAATACCTCTTCAACAATAAATGATTCATTTTGCTGTCTTTAACATAAACACTAGCTAAGTGTTTCAAAAGTATTGTTGAACTAATTTCTGAGTTGCTTATTAATTTTAATCCAGCTTATTTTTTGAAAGAACTTGTATTATATTTTAGTTTCTAAAGAAAAAAAGCCCCCTTTTCATCTTGTTAGCCAAAATTCTCCTGGGAGTTTAAATGGTGTCATGTAGTCCCTCAGTCTCGGAGAAGGAATGGCACCCACCCCAGTACTCTCGCCTGGAGAATCCCATGGATGGAGGAGCCTGGTGGGCTGCAGTCCATGCAGTCACTAAGAGTCAGACACGACTGAGCAACTTCACTTTCACTTTTCACGTTCATGCATTGGAGAAGGAAATGGCAACCCACACCAGTGTTCTTGCCTAGAGAATCCCAGGGATGGGGGAGCCTGGTGGGCTGCCGTCTATGGGGTCGCACAGAGTCGGACACGACTGAAGCAACTTAGCAGCAGCAGCAGCAGTCAAGGTTAGCAGCGGTCAAATCTACCTAGCTGAAAGCTCTATAAAGTAAATCTCTCATTATTATTGTGTTCACCACCTTTTTAATCTTTAGAAAGTATTAGGGGCTTTTAAAAATTACTATTATTATTTAACTTCTCACTGTCCTTTAGAATTATTCTATCACAAACACTGTCCCAAGTTACTTTCTAGGATATTCTTATCCAATACTACAATAGAAATTTTGTGCAAATTGTCAATTTCTTAACAACAATAAAAAGAATACTTACTCAGCTTTCTACCTAAGTATATTCATATATTGTTAAAAAGCTGAAACCAATAAATTTAAGTACAAAAAGAGCTGATACATTTAAAACTAGAATAAAAATAACTGCAGAAATTACCATTATAAAGATTCTTGGCTTATGTAGTGTATACCTCAGTTAATAATGTTGATAATAACATAATGTTTTAATTGTCAATGACCCCTTCCTAAGTTACCAGCTCAATCTTTTTTCAGATAACAGTGAACACAGTCCTGGCCCATAAGGGTCACAAAGTAAATATTTACTGAATGTTGACTGTATTCTCACATTAACTCTGAGAGACGGTGCTGTTATATTACCTCCATTTTTATAGATAAGGAAACTGAGATATAAAAATGTTTAGTTACTTGCCCATAGTCCTTCTGCTAATCAGCTGAATAACAGTACTTGAATCCAGATTTGTCTGTCTTAACTGCTACTATGCTCTAGCCTTTTGGGGGAAAACATCCTAGAGACAGGTAATTCCCAGTAATTAAATCTATTTCAGAATATGGAAAATGATAGACAACCACCCATCGAACTTCATAAGATTAGAACTTCCTTACACAAAAGCCACAGAAATGCAGCCACACACATATACAAATCCCAATTTATATTATAAAAACAGTTAAAAAATCCTAATCGGCATACTCCCTACATAGTTTCAATAGTACATAAATGAGTAATCCACTCTGATGAAGATGCATGCTGCATGTAGCATTATTTATTGAGTCAGCCCCTGTGTGATATGTTATATAATAACTAGGTAACTATTATTATCATCATTTTATCGATGAGCAAATGTACCCCAGAGTTACACAGCCACTAAGTGTAAACCAAGGACTAAAGTCTGATTCTTTCTGACTTCAGATGCCACGTATGATCATGTTGGGTATATACCAAGAATAGAATAGGCAGTCTATTAACATGGACAAACTAAAACGGTCAAATTAAGACAAATGAAGGAAAACAAAAATCACTAAGATGGATTCTGTAATGATATTTGGTAAATCCAATTCTAGTCTTGATTTTTAAAAACATCACTTAGTAAACCAGAAATAGAAGACTGCCCCTTGGCATGATAAAAACCAAATCTACCTTAAGTCAACTAGTAACAGTGATGCTTACCGTGAAAAACATTCCTATTACAGTATATTTTTATGTTTTAGCTCTTTCTTAGACATGTCAATAAATGCTCTATGACAGGAAATGTAAATAATTTAAATTACTGGGGAAAAAGAGAAAAGCAATCATACAATGCTTGCCACTAACCTGAAACTTCACCATTGGACAGAAAAACAGGCACTATGAAGAGCATAAAAGTGCTACTCTTCATAAACCTATTCTAAGAATGAGATGACCCAACATAAAGACATGCATTATCATAAGGGATGGTAAAAGACACTCAGAAAAATACTTTATAATAAAAAGTATAAATGAGTTTAATCGAAGTTTGTAAACATTTTTTGGCAAATGATTCTCTAGGTGATGAGTTCATTGAAATCCATCATGTTATTTTTCTTTATTTGTGATGGAAATTTTCCATAATAGAAACGATAAATGATGAATGGTAGCTTAAGAATCAAGGAGCCTGAGGTTTTTGTCCCTAACTAAGCTTATGACCATGAACAAATTATTTAACTCTTCTGCTATCTAAGTTTCTTCATTTTCTAGATTATTATTTTCAGTTTTTAATTTTATTCTATAATAGCCTTTTCAATTTTATATACCCTAATACATTTTAATTCACAATCATTCAATTTTTGAGAACTGTTGTTGTTATTATTGTTCAGTCACTAAATTGTGTCCAACTCTTTAACTACTGTTGGGCAATGAATGGAAAACTCAGCTAAACAAACAAACAAAAAAGGAAAGGAAAAGTAAACAATCAAATCTAGTTTCTACCAGGATGGCAAGATGCCTTAGCAATGGTCGGTGAAGATTCTACATTCACAGTTGATGATTTCATCAAAATTGTAGGTACATTCACTATGGTTGTGACTGGGGACTATCCTGAAGTAGTATAGATGTTCCCAGGGAACAATCTCTAACTTTTACTTATAGAGTGTGTTTACTTTCAATTATTGATGACATACAGAATACTGTTTCCTGGGTTTCTGCTGTATACAACTTATCAAAAAATAAAGATAGTCTAGAACACAAAAGAAGAATATACTCTGCATGGTTATATTGACAATGGTTTTGATTTACATGCAGTTATACGTTAATGATGTTGACATCATTAACACAACAAACCTATATTTACAAGAACCTTTGTTAAGCTCAGGGAGATGGCATTCTCCATGTGAGAGTTTCTTATCTCTTGTGTCGAGCTAAGGCAGATGTGTAAGGCAAACAAAAGGAGGACATGGAGAATAGCAGCAATCATTACCAAGGACATAAGATAGCACTCCACACTTAGATAAAAAGAATGTGGAGGAAGCAGACTCTTTAATATGCATAAACTTCAACATAAAAAATAATTTCAAGCCTAATTCATTTTCCAAATTTCTATGTGGGGAGTGTGCATACAGGCAAAATAATGTCTTTGGCAATAAAAAATTGATAGAAGGTGGCACTTAAATGGAGAGATCAATTCTAGCACTCCTTTTGTCTTGTTTTTCCATTATTGGATAATATTTGGTACCAAATACAGTTTAAAAATATAGTTGAGTGGATGTTTTTGTCCCTAGGTTTTAATTTAGACTACACAACACATATTGATTCATTCACTTCACTAGTCATAAAAATGTTCTATTGTTCCCCTATTGATACTTTAAGAGAATGCTCATAAACTGAGTTTCCTTTTCAAACATCAAGACTCCAGAAGACAAAACTGTCAATATCCTCTGCCTCTCATTTCCTTTCCAAAACTTAGACCTCTGAATTGACTCCCATTAGGTATAATGCTTTATTTTCATCTATTTTCTCAAATTATTTAAAACTAAGTTCAGTTCAGTTAAGTTGCTCAGTCGTGTCCAACTCTTTGCAATCCCATGAACCGCAGCACACCAGGCCTCCCTGTCCATCACCAACTCCCGGAGTTCACTCAAACTCACATCCATCGAGTCGGTGATGCCATCCAACCATCTCATCCTCTATCATCCCCTTCTCCGCCTGCCCTCAATCTTTCCCAGCATCAGGGTCTTTTCAAGTAAGTCAGCTCTTTGCATCAAGTGGCCAAAGGATTGGAGTTTAGCTTCAACATCAGTCCTTCCAATGAACACCCAGGACTGATTTCCTTTAGGATGGACTGGTTGGATCTCCTTGCAGTCCAAGGGACTCTCAAGAATCTTCACCACCACCACAGTCCAAAAGCATCAATTCTTCAGTGCTCAGCTTTCTTCACAGTCCAACTCTCACATCCATACATGACCACTGGAAAAACCATAACCTTGACTAGACGGATCTTTGTTGACAAAGCAATGTCTCTGCTTTTCAATATGCTGTCTAGGTTGGTCATAACTTTCCTTCCAAGGAGTAAGTGTCTTTTAATTTCATGGCTGCAATCACCATCTGCAGTGATTTGGGAGCCCAGAAAAATAAAGTCAGCCACTATTTCCACTGTTTCCCCATCTATTTGCCATGAAGTGATGGGACCGGATGCCATGATCTAAGTTTTCTGAATGTTGAGCTTTAAGCCAACTTTTTCACTCTCCTCTTTCACTTTCATCAAGAGGCTCTTTAGTTCTTCTTCACTTTCTGCCATAAGGGTAGTATCATCTGCATATCTGAGGTTATTGTTATTTCTCCCAGCAATCTTGATTCCAGCTTGTGCTTCCTCCAGCCCAGCGTTTAAATTTTTCTAAAACTAAGTTACAAAACCTATTTATTTTGGAAACCATAAACATAGGAAATTCATAGGATTTCTCTTGGTCCATTATTTAGATTATGCCATGAAGCACCAGGATATAACTGGTGAAAGAAATTAAGACTTTTGCCAAAGATTCTTAAAACACTGAATAATAAAATAACAAAAATCATAAAATAGGAAAGAGGTCTTAGGCCCAACTCTCTCCTGATGCAGTAAACTTCTAAAATATCTGGGGCAAAGGTATTTGAAACCTGCCATTAATGTTACTACTTCTCAAAGTGACCTATTTGTTTTTGAAAATCCTTTTGAACTGAAAGCTACCTCTCTTTAATGTACCTGCAATATGGATCAGTATAGTGTAATCTGTACCCTTTCCCATATGAAGACCCTTCACCTTTTTGCAAATAGTAACCCAGTCCTTTTTTTTCTACTCACAGCTCAAGTCTTCTGGAGAGTCATTTTTCTATTCTTTAACTATCAATCATTAAGAGAAATTTTTCTAACCATTCATTCTTCAGATCCCCAGCTTGCTAATAAACTTAGATTCTAAAGAACCTTAATAGAACACGTTGACTTAACTGCATTGCATAAGATGGGTACTAAACAGTGAGCTTGCTTTCTTAATTAAGGCATTATTTTCCCATTGATATTGTCTGGACTTTTTAACAGTCACACTCACTAGCTGCTGATCTGAGCTTTGTAAACTAAAATTCTCAGGCCTCCACACACTGTTCATTAGCAAGATCTCTTCTCTGTATTTATTCTTGTGGATTTGAAAATGCAATTACAGGGTTTTAACTACCCCCTCCAGATCTTCCATCTGTGTTGCTTTTACTCAAACCTTTTCTTCTTCCAAAATATTCCCTTCCAGCTCTGCTGTCTGAAAACATGAACGCTCTTGTTTATCTTGTGTTTAAACTTCCTCTGATCCATATTACCCTTTCCAGTGTATCATTTTGCTTGATAAAGAAGATAAAGTCTAAATAAGAGAAGTCAAAATCCCCTGCTTTCTCTCTTCATCTGTCATTATATCCTCTCACCTAAGCAGATGCCTTCCAGTTCCACCATTTTCCAGAAAATAAAAACCCCATGTTTCACAAGATGTTGCTTATTCAGACTTTAGTCTTGATAAGTCCATATTTACTGGCTCAGAGCAATCTCTCTCTCTCATCATGTTTGTTTTTACAGACAAATCTTGGAACACTCTTCTTAAATATTTTAAGTTTTGAACTCTTTTGTGGAGACAGAACACGGAAAGCTTTGTCGTGGCTCTGACATGCAGTGTAGAACTGCATCAACTGTGCAGGTGTGTCCCAATCCCATGTGAGGCCAGGAATCCCATTGATTCCTTTAGTAAAGTTGGGAATACAAGTCATATGTGGGTCAGAGGTCTAATAAGGACATGAGTTATTTTTAAAATGGTAAAATGTTTAAAATAATATCTAGGTCAAAGGAAGTTTCGGTAATCTAGTGTGTTTACAATACAATCTTAGATATCAAGTGATCATCAATAGAAACTAGAAATTAGATTCTTTGCTTTTTGAAAAGTAAGACAGTCAGGTGCCTTTGCCATTTCTGTTGCCAGTATCTGGAATGTGCTTCCTTTCACATCTTTCGCATCTCCAAAATCTAAATCATACCACCCCCTGATGTCAAGTCCCAATATTACCTCTTTCAAAAGATTTTTCCTGATATTCATTCCTGAAGCTTTCACTAACCTGGGAGCTGATTCTTGCAGGGCAAGGATCTCGAAGGTGTGAGATCTTTACAACTGATACCTGCAGCCTATTATCCCACATGGAACTTGAACTCCTGTAGGTGCTTAATAAATACCTGCTTGATGAGTCAATGGCCCACGCCTTGCCCCAGTCAAAATTAATTTCTTCCTCTCCTGATTTTGCACATCCTTATCACACGTAACTTTTACCATGCCCCATAATTACTCGTGGGCTTCCCTTGTGGTTGAGCTGGTGAAGAATCCACCTGCAATGCAGGAGACCTGGGTTCGATCCCTGGGTTAGGAAGATCTCCTGGAGAAGGGAAAGTTTACCCACTCCAGTATTCTGGCCTGGAGAATTCCATGAACTGTATAGTTCATGGGGTCACAAAGAGTCAGACACAACTGAGCAACTTTCACTTCACTTCACTTTATAATTACTTGGTCATATGATTCCTCTGATCCACAGGAACCTAAAGCTTTTCGAACACACATATGTCAAATTGATGTTTGGCTGACACATGATGTCTCAGCACATGGAATATTCTCAAAATATTTTTGAGTTTTTATGTCCATGAACACTTTGAAATCTGTACCAAAAAAGGATTAGCCGTATCTTGCCTTGTTCTGAGGCCTCTGTTCTATAATCCAATGACTGTGCCTATACAATCCTCTGCCTATACAAGTGATCTACCTATAAATCCCTTAACCCTGAAAAGGCTTTGGAAAGTTTAAGTCCAATTGTAGGAGAATCTTTGTGTGACTTTCTTTGTCCTTAATGCTCATTTTTAATCCATCTTAATATGCTGAAAAGATATGTTGAAAAATGAAGCAGGAACCTCATATAGTTTGCATCAGGCCTTTCCCCTAGGGTCCCGCTGTGGCAGGGGTACCCAGCATCCAGGCTGTGGACTGGTACCTTCTGTCAGATGGTGGCAGCATTGGTTTAGAAATAAAGTGAACAATAAATGCAATGCACTTGACTTATCTGGAAACTACCCATCACCCCCGGTCTGTGGAAAAATTCACTCTCATGAAACCAGTCCCTGGTGCCAAAAAAGTTGAGGACTGCTGCTCTATGAAACTCCTTCATTTGGGGTATCATGACACTGAAATGATGACTTCAACTGGACATTAATCATTCACTTGATCAATTAATCAAGTACCTCTATCCATGCAGGGGACTATATAGGTCTATTGAAGATACAAAGTAAACTCAGAGTGTTTCCTGTTTTCGAAGATAAGTTCTGTACACACACATTGATACATCAAATGTGAGACCTATACAAGCTGAACTCTAAAATGAGTGATATAAAGAAGACTACATGACAGACAAGGAGATGAAACGAGTCCATCCTAAAGGAAATCAGTCCTGAATATTCATTGAAAGGACTGAAGCTAAAGCTGAAACTCCAATATTTTGGCCATCTGATGCAAAGAACTGACTCACTGGAAAAGACCCTGATGCTGGGAAAGATTCAAGGCAGGAGGAGAAGGGGATGACAGAGGATGAGATGGTTGGATGGCATCACCAACTCGATGGACATGAACTTGAGCAAGCTCTGGGAGTTAGTGATGGACAGGGAAGCCTGGTGTGCTGCAGTCCATGGGGTTGCAAAGAGTTGGACACAACTGAGTGACTGAACTGAACTGAATATAACAGACTTAAGAGAAAATATTTGCAAAAGACCTAGTGGATGAATGATTTTTATCTAAATACTCTTAAAATTCATCAACATGAAAACAAACTACCAAATTAAAATAATAGGTCAAAGATCTGAATAGACGTTTCACCAAAAGGGATTCACCATTGGCAAATACGCCCATAAAAAGATGCTCCAAATCATCTGTCATTAAATTATTACAATTTAAAATAATAAGATACCACTATACCTCTGTTAGGAGAAGGCAATGGCACCCCACTCCAGTACTCTTGCATGGAAAATCCCATGGATGGAGGAGCCTGGTAGGCTGCAGTCCATGGGGTCACTAAGAGTCAGACACGACTGAGCGACTTCACTTTCACTTTTCATTTTCATGCACTGGAGAAGGAAATGGCAACCCACTCCAGTGTTCTTGCCTGGAGAATCCCAGGGATGGGGGAGCCTGGTGGGCTGCCATCTAAGGGGTCACACAGAGTTGGACACAACTGAAGTGACTTAGCAGCAGCAGCATACCTCTATTAGAATGGCCAAAATTTAAAATATTGAAGACATCAAATCCTGGCAAGATATGGAGCAATAGGAACTCTCACTCATCACCAGTGGGAATGCAAAATCATACAGCTACTTTGGTAGACAGTTTGATAGTTTATTTCAGAACTAAGTGTACTCTTGACTCACAATTCAAAAATTGCACTCTTTGGTATTTAACCAAATAAACTAAATTTTTTTGTCCACACAAAACCCTTCACATGGATATTTATAGCAGCTTTATTCACAACTGCCAAACTTGGAAGTAACCAAGATATTCTTTAGTGTGTGCATGCTAAGTCACTTCAGTCTTGTCTGACTCTTTGTGAAGTCAATTGGAAAAGCTTGTATATTCTGTAATTCCAACCATATGATATACTGGAGAAAACATATCTATGGAGACCGAAAAAGGATCAATTGTTGCCAGAAGCCAGGGCTAGGGCAGAGCATAGTGGATTTTTAAGGCAGTGAAACTACCCGGTGTGATACAATATGGTGAAAATGTCATTATACATATGTCAAAACCCATAGAATATACAATACCAGAAGTCAACCCTAATGTAAAGCATGGAGTTTGTGTGATAATGATGTGTCAGTATAGGTTCATTGACTGTAACGAATGTGCCATGAATAGTGGAGGATGTTGATAATGGAGGTTATGCATGTGAGGGGCACAGGGTATAAGGGAATTCTCTGTACCTTCCATTTAAATTTTCTGTGAACCTAAAATGGGTCTAAAGAATAAAGTCAATCAAAAAAATACAGTGGGACCACAGGAAAAAAACAACAAATTTCTGAGGCCACCACAAGTTCACCTAAGCTGAAATAACACCAACAGGAATCAATTTTCTTGGAGCACTGTCATCCTGGCATGGTTGAAGCAGTCTACAGGCACTTTTTCCTTTAATCTCCGCAACTACCCAGTCAATCTGTATGCAGGTCAAGAAGCAACAATTAGAAGTGGACATGGTACAAAATCTAGTCGCAAAGCAGAAAAGGAGTATGCCAAGGCTATATATTTTCACCCCGCTTATTTAACTTATATGCAGAGTACATCATGTGAAATGCTGGGCTGGATGAAGTACAAGCTGGAATCAAGATTGCCAGGAGAAATATCAATAACCTCAGACATGCAGAAGACACTACCCTTATGGCAAAATGTGAAGAAGAACTAAAGAGCCTCTTGATGAAAGTGAAAGAGGAGAGTGAAAAAGTTGGCTTAAAGCTCAACATTCAGAAAACTTAGATCATGGCATCTGGTCCCATCACTTCATGGCAAATACACAGGGAAACAATGGAAACAGTGAGAGACTTAATTTTGGGGGGCTCCAAAATCACTGCAGATGATGACTGCAGCCATGAAATCAAAAGATGCTTGCTCCTTGGAAGAAAAGCTATGACCAACCTAGACAGCATATTCAAAAGCAGAGACATTACTTTACCAACAAAGGTCCATCTAGTCAAGGCTATGGTTTTTCCAGCGGTTATGTATGGATGTGAGAGTTGGATAATAACAAAAGCTGAGTGCGGAAGAATTGATGCTTTTGAATGGTAGTGTTGGAGAAGACTCTTGAGAGTCCCTTGGACTGCAAGGAGATCCAATCAGTCAATCCTAAAGGAAAGCAGTCCTGAATATTCATTGGAAGGACTGATGCTGAAGCGGAAACTGAAACTCTAATACTTTGGCCACCTGGTGTGAAGAACTGACTCATTTGAAAAGACCCTGATGCTGGGAAAGATTGAATGTGGGAGGAGAAGGGGATGACAGATATGAGATGCCTGGATGGCATCACTGATGTGATGGACATTAGTGTGAGTAGGCTCTGGGAGTTGGTGATGGACAGGGAAGCCTGGCATGCTGCAGTCCATGGGGTTGCAAAGAGTCAGACATGACTAAGTGACTCAACTGAACTGAACCCAGCCAATGAAGTACCATTATAATCTCCATTTTGTTCATGGCCTGAAACTCATGATGGTTAATAACTTTTTCAAGCTCACATAACTAGTGTGGAGTAATAAGATACCAACCCAAGCCTAATTACACAGCCTGGGATAACCCATATGACTTGCCTTAAAGTAAAAGGAGAAATCAGGTGGGCAATTGAAGCAGGTTGAGAAAATCAGGTGGGATATGTCAAACTCACTCCTGAAAATTCTGCATCTATGACAGTTTTAAGCCTCATTTTATTTTATTGACTGTTTCTTCAAAACTACTAGTACATGTCCAGTATGAATGGATGCAATAGTCTTCCTGTTACATCAGAATTATATAATATACTGTATACTTATATTCAATTTGTAAAGCAGTGTGTCTTATTGAGAAGACTTATTAAGAAGAAATAATTTTCACAGGGTCAATCTTGGGGCTAAGCAATTATATTTGATCTCTTTTTAATACCAGTAGTTAGATTTCTTGCCTAATTGATTTTTGAACGTTTTCTAGTGTGCCTGAAGACATAGTCTGAAATTCTTCTAAGGTTAGACCTCTCTTTTCTACTGTGACTAACAATTTTTAATATAAGACAAACACTTTACAGGCTGAAGGAATAATTGCTTGCACCTGTTACTGGGGTACTGTAAAAAAGCCACACAATTTTTGTTGATCTTCCACTGACTTGACTATAGAAATTGAAGTTTAATAGAAAATTTATGACATGTTAATGCAGGCTCTAATATATGACTTTGGGAAGCTGAGAAAACTCAGTGAAGTTGAAGCTATTATCTGAACCTCACAGGGATAATTAGAGATACAACATAAGGTGTTGAGTCAGCAGTGAAAAACACAACAACTTATCAATTAAAGCTTTTGTATGTACTGGGGTGGGGGAAGAAGGTGGAAAAATGAAAAGATGTGCAATGAAAAGAAATCATACATTCAAATAGGAAAGTAAAAGATTAGACCTAGAAAGCATTTCCCAAGATATCTGGAGACTGGAATAGTAATCTCACCCTATTCTCAAACCTCCCAAGAGCATTCAAAGGAATTCTCACAATAAGTTAGCAGAATTGCTTTGCATATCTCAAAGTGGAGCACGTGAATATCAACAGATACGGGGCAGCAATAAAGCAAAGAAAAACCTCTGCTTCTTCCCTAGATCACTTCTTCTGAGGAACAGGCACAATCCTACTCTCCCAACCAACCTTCTTATCACTGACATTTCTAAATATTTTCAGGCAAATGGAGTTACCAACAATTTAAAACATTTCAGGGGATTAAATGGTCTCAAATACAGGACTGTAGCTAATGTCACTGATTAAAGCTAATTTTTCTTCAATATTTCTGACTTGGCTCTTTGCTCTTCCTACTAAAAAGGACTTTAAAATCCCTGTACCTTTTCTGACATTTCATGGGAAGGAGAAAAGGGGGTGGGATGCCAAGAGAAGCTAACTTTTTTCATCATTTTCTGAAATGAGTCACAAAGACAAAAGAAAATTGCCTCCTTATTTGTGTTGTGGGGCTTCCCAGGTGGAGCTCATGGTAAAGAACCTGCCTGCCAGTGCAGGAGATATAAGAGACACAGGTTCTATCCCTGGGTCAGGAAGATCCCCTGGAGGAGGACAGGGCAACCCACTCCAGTATTCTTGCCTAGAGAACACCATGGACAGAGAAGACTGGCGGGCTACAGTCCATAGGGTTGCAAAGGGTCAGACACCATTGAAGCAATTTAGCCCACACGCACACATGCGTGTCTGTATATGTGCCTGCATATGTTACTGTACATGTGTATGAAAAGCCCTGGAAATAAAAGAAGTAGACATTTTCAAAACATTCAGTTGTGATTGTTTTTTTATCAGAATCTGTTTGGACAAGAAAATAAGAATTGAAAGTAGATATAACCTGAAACACTTTCAGAACATATTCTGGTGATTTAAGTTGAAAACTGAAGACTATAAAATAATAAACACCCGTTAAATTTATGTAGGTCCTTTCAGTTAACAAAATCCCTAAGATGGTATGCAAAATGACAGTGTCTTTTGAATCACAAAATTATTATGGGTTTCCATGAAAATGCTTTAACTCAGATATAAGGAGAGTAGACAATAAAGGGAGTCAAGAGTAATGTTTTCATCCTGCTCTGCTACCCACAATTTTACTACAGGCATAAACTGTGAATAAGTAGGACAGGCCTTTGTGTGCAGCATACATTGGAGTCTGCAAATGTATAAACTCAAAGATAGCAGGCAGTGTTTGAAAATTCATTTTTAATACAGCATGTAATACAGAATAAACAAATACCAAAGTAAAGATGGATTATAGGAACAGGTATTAAATGATTATAACTTCCTCCAAAATTATTTCTTGCTCTGTGGCTCAAAAAAGAACAACATTAGATAGTATTATAAGCACTAGACTAGTACAATTGTCTTCCCACAGCCAGCAGAAGAGCTTCAATGAATACTTTTCATTGATTCACTGAACCAAATCATAAAGCCTCAGGCTGTCAGGGAAAAACATTTTTTTTACCTGTAAATTTTGACAAGAACTTGGCAGAAATATATAAGATATTCTTGCCCGGAGTCCTATTGTGAAAAATATTAGAATTGGTCTATGAGACTCTATTGCTACGAAATTTAATGTAATTACTTTTTACGGCATTGTCTAGACTCTACAGTATTGGCAGGACCTTTGTTGTAAATCTATGCTGGAAAGAAATTAAATAAAGACCTAGGAGCTCTTTCTCCTATTGTAGAAACTGCATTGGACCAGCCACCTTCCAAAAGAATGATTATGCATTAACAAATGAACCTGAGGTAAAGGTATTTATAGGAAAATGCAAGAGCAGGGTCTTGGTGTTATTTGAACTGAGCGTGTCCTTAAATGAGAACACCAAAAAAGAAGATTGTCGGGCAGGAATTCTCAGGCTTTAATGCCCTTGTGAATCATATGGGATCTCGTTACACAGGAGCTTCTGATTCAGTAGAGTTGGGGTGTGTCCTGAGATTGTAAATGTCTCACAAACTCCCAGGTTATGCTGATACTCTAAGTCTGCAGACCACATCTTGAATAGCAAATACAAGGTACAGAGATGCTTGATGCCTAGGATTAATCTATTAAAGAAATCTTTTAAACAGATGAATGTAAATTCGATGGAGGATTTGTTTTCTCCCTTGTAGGAGAGAAACAGACTGGGCATATTAAGTGTTTTTTAGACAAAAACTGGAATAGCAATTTAACTGTGATCATATAATTGGTGAATTTTTGAGCTGGAGAAAGATTGCAATAACAGGGTACTTGTAAATTAAAAATTTCTCTAGCATTTACAAGTAGCTCAGCAAAAACAGAGTGTGGTTCTGTGTTTGATTGTGTTTTCATTAAACTCAAAAGCAGACTTCATACCTCTTTTAAGAAACCACAGTAGTGAACTGCTGAGCTACTATCTCAAGAAATCTAGGGTCCCTATGGTTTTAGTGGTTACTCAATGTCATACTTTACTTCTGTTGGCTGTAAAATGGACCATGATGTATAATCTAAGGCAGACATGTGTCAAGTCTTTCTTTGAGCATCAGTCTGGAATATATCTTAATTCACCAGTACGAAGGATTTCTTTGCACAGGGGCTTCTCTGGTGACTCAAATGGTAAAGAATTTGTCTGCAAGATTCTGGGTTCGAATCCTGGGTCAGGAAGATCCCCTGAAGAAGGGAAAGGCAACTCACTCCAGTATTCTCGTCTGGGAAATCCCATGGACAGAGGAGCTTGGCAGGTTACATACAGTCCAGAGGGTCACAAAGAGTCAGGTAAGACTGAGCGACTAACACTTACACTCTAATTAAAGCCAGGCTCATTCTTGTATGTCAAAGACTGTGCATTTTAATAGGCATAATACGTGTATGCTAACATGCCATTTTAGCTTGTCTTACAGATCTTCTGATAAGTTTTAGATTTATACTTTTCAGTAGGCTTAGAAGACATGCTATGTCTCCATGACACTGAGAGCTTCATGCTGCTCACCCGATACAAGTTAGAATTTTCCCACATATTAATTTAAAATTCAGCATATGAGAATGTTAGTCAGAAGTAACCACTATCATTTTATCTCGAGGTTGTGCTTTGTCAGAATTCTAAACATGCTTTTTTTAAAAAAATTTTGGAAGACTGTGTCTGTACATGTTTTTTTTTTTTTTTTGTACATGTTTTTAAATAAAAGAATAAAAAATCAAAATCCATTGATTTTTTTCATGAGCTACTTTTCATGCTAAATGTGCCTTCTTTTATTTGAGAACTATAAGCAGAAGTCACAATGAAGTGTGGATGTAAATCCTCCTGAAAAGTCTCCAAAGAAATTGTAAGCTTCCCCTTGTCTTTTATCAGAGGTTTCTTTGTCATGTGTAAAGCCTGTGGCAGGGATTAGGGAGATGCAAAAACTTATCATAAACAGAGAAAGGTTGAAAAGGGAGTTTCATTTTTTTAAAAAACTCTACCATTTGAATGTAAAATGGAGCAAGTGTCTCTTCCAGGTTGAGTGGAAAATAGAGAAAAAGAGTGAAATCCTAGCTCAAGAGATTTTTGTCTCCAAATCCTAATTCAGCTAATAAGGCAAAAAGAACTAAAATAGACAGATCTACACAGAAAGCCTTCTTTTCAATTCTTTCAATTGCCACCAAAACAATCTGTTTCAGTGTCCTCTTCCTATATTTACATGAGTCATTTTTATATTTATTTTGCTCTTTTTAATGTTTCCACTACCACTCAAGAATGATAAAAATATACAATTCGTGTAAGTATTACAAGAAGACACTTTCATGAGTTTTTAAGAAAAATGTTTTGGGTTCCGTGAAAGAAGGAACCTGTTCTACTTTTAACACGTGCATACAATTAGTGCTTTTGTTCCCTATCATACGTTCCCCTCCGTGCAACTGTTAATAGAATCCTGCTCTATTGCTGATCAAGAAGCCAATAATAAAGAACATACAAAAAGACAATTTAATATTATACTTGAAATACTTCTCACTTTCTCTGTTTCTCACGTAAATGTAACCTCAGTGCTTTGATTTGCAGAGTGCTTTCAAACAAAATATATATGAGATAGAGGAAAATATCAATAAAATCTCAAGGTTAAAAAATATTCACTTCTATGTACATCTTTATAAAATATGCATAAGGCACTCTGGAAAATGGTCAAGGACTCAAATATGTGTGCGTGTGCACACACACACACGTATGCACATCAAGTACATATGCACACACTAAAGCACACATACATATTATGTTTCGTAGGCTTGTTTTCTTCCCTGGTGGCTCAGACAGTAAAGCATCTGTCTACAATGTGAGAGACCAGGGTTAGATCCCTGGGTTGGGAAGATTCCCTGAAGAAGGAAATGGCAACCCACTCCAGTACTTCTTGCCTTGAAAATCCCATGGACGGAGGAGCTTGGTGCAGGCTAGTATCGATGGGGTCGTAAAGAGTCGAACACGACTAAGCAACTTCACTTCACTTCAGGCCTATTTTCTAGCAAACAAATAGTAGCAAACTATTAATTACAATAGTGTTCAATTTGCTTTTAAGGGATAAACATATTAATTTAAAGTAATTACTTTTTAAAATAGTCTATGTAATAGAAGTTACATGCTATCCATAACATGACATGGAAGTATAGACATCCAATTCTAGGGTCTTTGGTTATTGTTTAAACATGAAAAATATATTTTATTAAATGTAGGTAAATTAATAAAATCATTGAACTTATTGATTTGCTAATAATACATATCCTCTATTTCCCTTAAATATTTTCCTCTGTTTGGAATTTATTATAACATAGATCCAGTGTAAGTTGAAAAACTAGTCCTTCCACATATTGCTAAACACAATTTTTCACTTATGCTATCCTTGCCGTTATTGATGCTATAAAACTTTTATTTCCATTTAAACACTGTATGGGAGTTTGGGGAAAGCTACTAATCACTTCATAAGAAATGTCAATCACACTTGATTGACTAAGTGTAACTGATTAAATGCTGATACTTGAACTCAAGAGTGTGTTAATGACAGAAGTTAACATTTATTAAGCACTTATAGTATGTTAGATATCATTTGAAATCTTATACTTATCTCATTTAATCCTCCCAATAATTCTAAACAGACAGTGTAATAATCCCCATTTTACAGGTGATGAAGCTAAGTCATAGAGAATTTAGCAAAGGCCATATAGCTAGCCAGGGGAAGAACTTGGAGTTAAAACTTGTTTTGTTTCACAGTATTTTAAACACTACTCTCAACTTCTCACAATAAAGCTTCTTATCCAAGACAGTATAACATAAGGTGCAAAATGGAGGCATATAGACTGTGGTTCTTTGATTGGGAAGGAAGGAAAAATCCTAATGCTTTATTATTGAAGTCAGGTGAGACTGACTCACTGATGCATTTAAAGTAAATTGAAAGTAAATCACAAATACTAGACCTTTCCTAAAGATGGCCAAAGGTCAATAAAGCTACCTGTTAATTATAGTGCATTTCAAAACAACATGCAATAGGAATGCAGAAACTCCTATTAGAGAAACAAAGTCTGCAAAGGCAATTTTCTTTGGAGAATCTTCTCAAATATCTTTGGAGAGGAAGGGGTATAGTCACTGAATTTTCATTAAAGCTCTGTTTGGTGATAACATATACTGAAGACAACTCAAATCAGCCCTTCAAGTCTAGACAGCTAAACCACAGTTCTACTGTGCAGATAAACTTGCTGTGTAAATCTCCCTTCAAAAAAAAAAAAAAAATTTCCATTTGTTTACCAAAATCTATTCACACTTATTGAGAGGCTTCTTTCTTCACTTATCTGAAGGTAATGATGAATCAAAGTACTTTCTCTTCTGTAACCAGATGTGATAATGGAGAAGCTCAGATCCTCACCAGAGGCTGGAGGAGGTCTTTTCAGTGTTCTCAGAGAGGAAAGGCTAATTCTTCCAAGTAAAAATCTCTCCCTGAGGAGTTGTATTAATGAGGTCAGCAGCAATGCTTGACACTTGACTATGCTAATTATCTCAAACAGACTGGCACGACGTTCTCTTTGCAGCGTTCTACACTAAAGCAATCACCCAGGTGAACTGTCATTCCTGCCTCGCTTGCTACTTTCAGATAACATGGGGTTTTGTTCTCTGTGCTCCAGTGTTTGGTTGTTGTGAAGACATTTTAATCTCATCTGACAATACCTGCTCAAATTGAGGAAGTGTGCAGAGAAACTACCAGGGGCAGACAGCTTGCTCTGAGTGTGTTTCATAGTACTTGTTATGGCAGAGACTCATTTCTAGTTCTCAGAGATAGCATCCATTAACACATGTTCTTGAGAAATCAAACTTTTCTTTCCAAACATGGAGGAAAAAAACGACAAAAACATCTGCCCTCCTATAGTTTGCATTCTAGAATAGGAAAATAAAAAGTAATTTACATACAGGAGGTGATATTGTTAGGGGAAGCACACTGATTAAAACCTCCCACCCTGGCCAGGCACCATAGTAACCATTTGCATGAGTTTTATGACAGGAGGTTCTGGTAATGAACACAGAACTAATAAGACTCCTCCAACCTCAAGAGTTCGGGAAAGGTCAAAAGGAGACACCACATGTCCGACCACCTCCCAGAATCCTCTCTGGCATCCATCTTGGCTGAACAAGGCCTACACTACCAGGAAGGACTCTGAGTCAGAATGATTGGCTAAAGACAACCTGGAGACTAATCCCATCATGACAAAACCGAAACTGGGAGCCACATGGCAGAGCTGTTCTCCTGGGTTCCCTTACCCTGCTGCTCTCCACCCAGGTGCCCTTTCCCATTAAAATCTCTTGCTCTGTCAAGCACGTGTCTCCTTGGACAATTCTTTCCCGAGTGTTAGACAAGAGCCCGCTCTTGGGGCCTTGAAGGGGGCCCCCCGTTCCTACAACAATATGATAAGAAAATAAAACAAGAAAGGAGAAAAGGAAGTGTGAGTGGACGGCACTGAGAAACACAGTGGCTGAAGAAGATGACAACTAACAAGGTCACCTTATAAAGATTAAAGGGTTTAGGTAAAGAACTATGTGCATGTTCGGAAGAAAAGTGTTCTGGGCACAGGAAACACCACCTACAAAGGCTCCAAGTGGGGAGCGAGCATGACGTGATTAGGAGGCCAGTGTGGGTGGAGTAAGTAATTAAGAAATAAGTATGTATGTGTGAATACGTAGGTGTGTGTTGGGAGGGGAATCACAAAATCATATAGGAACTTACAGGTCAGCAGACGAATTCCTTATTTTACGCCGAGTGATATGGCCAGTGGTGATACGCAGGAATTTTTTTTTTTTTTTTTTGATATGGGGGATTTTAAGCAGACAATTCACATAATCTGATTTAAAGTTTAAAAAGGGCATTCTCAGTTTCTTTTGGAATAGACAGAGAGAACAACTACCAGGCTACTGAACAGTGAGCAGCAGTTAAATCCTGATTACGTTTTAACTATAACCAAATTATAAAAGGTAAGGCCAACAAGATTTGTGGATTGGATGTGATGTGTGGAATAAACTAAGAATTCAGGATGACTTCAAGGTCTTTAGAAAAAGCAACAGGAAGTATGGACAGCTGAGATGAATAATACTGCAATGAGTACATTTTTGAGAAGAATATCAGATTAGGAAAATTTACCCTTTGTAAAGCATACCTTTGTAAAAGCATACCTTTACAAAGCATACCCTTTGTAAAGCATACCATGGCAACCTAGATATAAAACAATCCCACCAGTCCCAAAAGTTCTACTGTGCCCTGCTGTGGTGAATCCTCCCTACACCCTGATAACCATTCATCAGATTTTTCTCCCTATAGTTTTGACTTCTCTAGACTGTCTTACAAGTGAAATCATACATATTGTTATTAATATTTTTATATGGTTTCCTGGGTTAATACATACTAAATTTAACTTAAAATGTTTTAAATATATCTTTCCCTCCCACTATCACAATTTTTGGCTTCTCTGGTGGCTCAGACAGTAAAGAATCTGCCTGCAATGCAGGAGACCTTGGTTCCATCCCTAGATGGGAAGATCCCTTGGAGAAGGAAATGGCAACCCACTCCAGTATTCTTGCCTGGAGAAATCCATGGAGAGTGGAGCCAGATTACATTCCTATTTTGGAACTGTCTCTATCCCTTTATATTCTTCTGAACACTCAGCACAGTACCAGTGAATGTAACAGTCATACGGTTGATTTATTGAAAACGTGGCAGCAACATTAACCATCAAATCATGGTGTTGAGTCTCAGCAGCCCTAAATTTCAGTAGTAGTATTTGAGTGTAAAATTAGCATACTTGAATAAAATCTACTTTATCTTTTTTTCATTCAAAATCTTAGTAGCACAGATGTATATTTTTAGAGTTTTTTCTCCCATGTGCCTTTAAGCATATAAGATTAGACTTCTGGCCTCGCACCAGAAAGAGGGGCTGACAGGATACGAAATCCTGGGGATAACAGGGATCTAGCTAGTGTTCTTTCAAGAAGTTTTTTTCAGACTGAACCAGAAACTGAACAGATGATGAAACTGGGACAACCCAGGGACAAGACAGCAAGGGAAAATCATGTCTTTTTTGCATAAAACATACTATGATTCTGGCTTTAATATTAATATTTTTGGCTATAGCTTAGCTTTAAAGTTAATGAAATTCTCATTTGCATGCTGATCTAGGGACATGAGTACCAAGTTGCAGATGGGATGGAAATTAGCAATAAAGAAAATTAAAGAAGATGAAAAATGTCCACAGAGTTTAACACACATACACATATGCCCATACTCATGCCAAGGTAACATGAGAGAACCTGAATATTTTTTAGAAGTTTCCATTTGAAGAAGTTCAAATGATGTATCATTTTGGTGTACTTTTCTGTGGTATAACCTAACCAAGATTTTTTAACAAAACGTAGCTTTATGGGGGATCTGTTTACTGCATTAGGAAATATGCTGTTTTATTCTAGAGACCATAGTAACAGAAAAAAGAAAAAGAACATTAGCAAAGAAAGGAGAATTACAGTCTTAGTAATAAGAATGTATTCCATCTATTTTGGCCGCTAAACAACTAAAATTCTGTCACAAGGCAGGATTTTAAACATATGCCCCTTTCAGCATATAATTTTAATACAAAATTGATGCATTGAGCATACAGCACATATTACAACATAGCTCTTTCTCTGCAGATGTTTGATTGACCTTGACTAAATGTCAAGAAAAACACCTTCCCTGTCTTTTTTCCTGACTCTAACTCACCTTCCTTCACAGTTAGATATTGTTCCATCACTTAAAGATATCGTCTGTTTATGTGGTAACTACAGGTGCAATTCTGTAAATAAAAGAAATATTGTTTTGCAATATACTAAATGTGTGAGATCTTTGGTTGAATAAACAACTGAAACTGCTGCTCCAACCAATATAGTTGTATTTTTTGTAAATTTCTAGAAAATGCAACTTTCAAAGAGCTAAGACATAAAGAAAACAAACATAGGAGTTTCTGTCTTTGGAGTCAATATATTTCATTACTAAATATTCATGATCAGCTTACATCAGAAAATACTTGAAGTAAAGGGAGATCACACTTTTTTTTCTTTGTTTTTCCTTCTCTTTTCTTCAAGAGGGCATCTCATTAACATTAATAGAAACTATGCCCAGAAAAAGCCATTAACATTAATGGAAAGTATGCATAGAGAAAGCCCTAGATTCGTTTTTGGTCTTTTAAGGAGCTTATGCATTGCTGCCCATCCTGAAAAGACAAGATGGGAAGCTACTAATCACATTTTGCCTCATCTCTTTAAATTATATATTTCATTAAATTATATTTAATAAATCCTGAGTTGGAACCAACACAGGGAAACTCAAGCTGCAATAATATTTACTCGCTCAATAAGCCAAGAGCTTTCACAAACCATGTATCTTACTGAAAGTCACTGGGCAAGTTATATGACCATGATTCTCATGAGCATCCTCTTTGTGTTTGTAATTAGGCTGTCTGCCAGGAGTTGAAATGATTAGCAGTAAATATAAATTTAACAGCTCTGCTTTGCAGTTCCCCAGTCATTCTTGGTCCCTCTATGCACTGGGAAGATAATATGTATCAGTCTATCAACTGCACATATGACAATAACAAAATATGAACTAAGACATAGAGGGATTTTAAAAGGGCAAGGCAGAGTTGAAAAACATGGGGGCAGGGGCTTTCCAGGTGGCTCAATGGTAAAAAATCCATCATGCCAATGTAGGAGGCATAAGGTAGGAGGGTTTGATCCCTGGGTCAGGAAGATACCCTGGAGTAGAAAATAGCTACCCGCTCCAGTATTTTTGCCTAGGAAATTCCATAGATGGAGGAGCCTGGTGGGCTATACAGTCCATGGGGTTGCAAAGAGTTGGACATGACAGAGTACACATACAAAGTTAAAAAAAAACAAAACACATTCTTCAATATTCATTTCACCTTTGTACCAAACACTACTCTAATTAACAACAACAAAAAAAAGTCAAAAAAAAAAAAATTCTGCTTGAAAATGTATGGGATACTTTTGGAAGTTGAAACAGGATTGTGAAAAAATATTTGATTTCAAATATAATCTGCCCAGCTATTTGAGTTTTTCAGAGTGGGACATTCTAAGATTTATTGGAATCTTCTCAGCTCCTTTCGTATCATTATTAGAGTTTTCCAGGTAACTGGCAATAGGTTATTGTTTTATTATGTCTGCTTTTCTAGATACCTTACTATACTTCTCACTTCTCTCTCAATCTAGTAAGTATAAAAACTGGAAGATATCAAAGACCAGGAAGTCTTATGACTATGTTGTAGGTTAATGATGAAGGAAATAAAATACGAATGTCTTTATACTTAACCTGTCAGAAACAGTAGCAAAATACTCTCTCCAGGAGTAAAGGTCAGATACAATAAGAGGCAAAAGAAAAAGGGTCATTACAGTAAAGAGTTGTTTTAAGTTTGGCCTGACGGTGAGAGGCTTTTAAACACTTGTCAAGGAACATGAAGCAGAGATGAAGTTAGTAAAAAAGCCTCCCTAACTTTAACTTCTCTGTTGCTTCATTCTTTTCTGTGTCTTCCCTGATAACTTTCACCATAGATGTCTTCCCTCATCACTATTCCATATGAACAGTGACTAAAAGATTGGCATGCTTGTCTTGCTCAACATTGCCTGGCACATACGTGGAAGGAGCTGAAATTGAGTGAGAAATTGTGAGTTTGGTGATACTAGGGAAGGTCATGAAAATAAAGAAAAAGAGAAGGAGAAAAACAATGATTCTTGATGACACCTTTCAACCCCCAGCTCACCGTTTCTTGAGTCCATCAGCCAATATGGCTATATGCTCTGGTACTTTAGCCATACAGAATTAAACTTCCTTCCGTTTCATACAAGAGTATCCTCACTAATACAATAACATCAGGAAACATGTGAGAAGAAGCTTGACCATCTTACAACTTTGGTAATGCAAGGCAGGATTTAAAAAAATAAATATTTACAGTAATGGACTTTCAAAAAAATGTGGGCGATTTGCCTCTTAGGAAAATAAAATGGATGTCACATAGTAAAATTAATCTCATTCTGCTTTCTGAATCCATATCCGATGCTTCAAAAGAGTACCCCAGGTCAACATGGATTGCTTAAATCCAAATGCTCTTACTAAACATAGTACATGAATTAACTTATTATGAGCAGCAAACTGAACTGAAGCAAATTAATCCTCAAGGTGGGAAAACTCAAAGGAAATCCCATGATTTTGCTGATCTCTTAGCTGATGCCACAGGAAGTCAAAAAAAAGAGAGAGAGACAGAGAGAGAGAGAGAGAGAAATCATCCTTTTTGAATACCTCAGTTTTACAATGTTTATTTGAGTAACAAAACATTTTTTCCTTGGATTAAGAGGCAAACTAGAAGAAAGCAAAATCGGCTCTCTTTGTTCAAAGTTGCTATTACCTCCATTTAGATTGAATAACTGGATACAGTTCTGACTATTTCACAAATGTTCTCTCACTAACATTGGGCATGATTTAGTGAAGCAAGGTGCTGAGAAGTCTACTGCCTTGGCAGATGGCCACTGGAATACAATTGAAAGGGTAATTTTTCTCCCACTTTGAGAATAGAATTGCAGAAAATTAATTCAAATTTATATAGGAATTTTGTATTAAAATAATTGTCAGATACCTAGAAAGGGTGGAGAACTAACAAGTTAAGGAAAAATTTCATTTTGTTTGAGCAGTATTCTAAGCCATGCTCCATGTATTATAATATAAAAACAAAATTAGCAATTCTAAAGTACAGAGACATGGAATGGAATATGAAAAGCAAGTTGATGGATCTATCTAGTTGTTTAAAAAATAAAAGACAGTATTTATAAGCTTGGCATTCAAAAACAAGAGGGTCTATTTGGGCCACATTTGGATTGCATCCTATACCCAGGTATTTAGGTATTTTGGCCACTCCATAAATGGTTCTAATAAGAAACAATAAAAATATTCATCTTAATGCTAGAGAGAAAGTCTACATGCTAAAGTTTAGATTTTTTACTTGAACGGACCTCAAGACATAATCAAAGTGGACTATACTTGAAAATGAAATGAAATGAAATGAAATATAGTTTATATTTTCCATGTAAAGTTAATATTCTAAGCAACAAATATGCCAGGCACTATGATAAGCAGGAAGATTGTCTCATTTTTTTCATACCAACTCTCTAAGCAGGTTACTATTCCCATTTTAAAGATTAGGAAATTGATATTTAGAAATATTAAGCTTTTCTGAGGTCACACACAGTCACATCCATTCTTTCCACTGATGTCTTCCTAAACTTGCTGTGATATGCCCAAGAATACAGAGTTCTTTTTTTTTTTTTCATCTGGAAGACATTCTTAATGACTCATTCATTGTTACCTATGAAGAGACATCAAAACCTTCCTAAATTCTTTTGCTCTTCCCACAAAGGGAGATGCTCTGAAGACAGTCAAAGACAAACATCTGGAAATACAACAAACCAGGAATACAACAACGACAAAAAAAGCAGACTCACAAGAACAAATTAATGGTCACCAGTGGGGAGGAAGAGGCATAAACTACTAGGGATAAAACAAGCTACTAGGGTATGGTGTACAACACAGGGAATACAGCTGATAGTTTATAATAACCACAAATGGAGTATAATCTTTAAAAACTGTGAATCACTATATTGTACACCTGTAACTTAAACAACATTATATGTAGCAACAATACCTCAATAAACAAAAGTGATGTAATTTTTTTTTCTTTTTAAAGACAAACAGCAAGAGATGGAGCTTTAATAGAAGCAAAGAAGCTCTTCCTGAGGCTTCTGCTCCTCAGATGGCCAACCAAGAACCAAGAAGCAGCCCATAAAAACAGAAATTGCTCTCCCCAAGACTGTTTTTCAGAGTTCAGAGAACAGATCCAACTCCTCAAGTTGGAGAAGAGCAAGAGGTTTGGGTTAAAACCTTGACTGGGAATTAAGGGGAATACTGTTTATTTAAGTAGTTCCCAAACTGTCCTGCAAGGAATGTTGTTAGATAATATTTCTGTATGCTGCCTCAATGGGGGAAAAAAAAATATGCCAAAGCAAACAAAAATAACAGAGTACTTTGGAGCTGAACAAGTTTGGGAAGGGCTAGGTAGAATATATTTCAGAATTCTTTATTATTTTCATGATTAACCATTTATATGCTAATCAGCATTATGAACCTTAAAAAAGTATTAAGTCCACTGAAAATCTGCTGAAATTTGGCATGTCCTGCTTTATGTATCCTCCACATGGTGACTTTAAGGGAGCAGCTACAGCTGAAGGCAATCAGTTGAAAATTCAAGGACTTGGGATCCTGGTCAATTCTTTTCCAGATATAATGACTAACAAAATTTAATACTAAAATGATCAGAAATATTTCTGCAAAAATATGGCCCAATTTATTTAACTTAAGTATGTCTCTAATTGATAACATATTAAGCAAAACTTATTTCTTATTGGTATCATCTTCTGACATCAGTTGGGCATCTCTGAAACCCATTTTAATTTTGCAGAATTCTCAGACTATTTTGGAAGCAAATGTCCAATGGAGTAGACTTAGATAAGATTTTCAAAAATGAATTTCTCAGCTTGGGTTGTAAAACTTAAACATGTTCACTGTTCATCTGCAAGAGAATGGTATTTAGGCAGTCCTTTCTCAACTGAATTAATCATTAACACCTTTGTCTGGAGCACCTAATATTTCAAGGATTTAAAGGTGTCCATTTAAATACCACTGATGGACAAACTTTATCATTTGACTTTATTATCATAGATGATGAGGGTTTTCTTTGCTAAGTCTTCAAAATACAACCAAACTCAGTCATGTAATTGAGAAACAAACCCAACACTGAGCTAGTGACAACATCCTGACTTAGGTCTTGGTGTTAGCAAGATAGCTGATATTCCCTTTGAGGACAGGGACCTTGCCTTGTACATCTCCACAGTGCTTTGCACAGAACTGACACTGAGCTCCATAAATGTTTCCTCAATGAAGGAAGAAAGGCTGTGCTGCCACGTACAGTGCAAAGTAGTTTTCATCTTCAAAGCCCTTTATTCACATTAATTCAGCTATTTACATTTTGCTGATGGGTAAAGGCTGGAGAGGCTAAATGGGCTGTTAAAGGCCAGGAAGAGTAAAGCCCTGCCTGTCAGGAAGCAGACATTTGCACTTACTGATTTCCAGTCACATGCCCCAGGCTTCATCCAAGGGAGAAAAAAACAAAAAAAGACATTTAACCAAGGGCAGGTAGGTACTGGTTATTCTACTCTCGTGATAAGATAATAGCTATTAAAGACACAAATCCACTAGATGGTCCCCACAGTTCTACTGAACAGGTGTAAACAAAAAGTGCTCTGTGTTGTGTCTTTAGACATGTGACTCGTGAGTGTGTGTGTGTGTGTGTGTGTGTGTGTGTAGAATTCTGATACACACTGTGATGCAGAGGTACCATTTCCCATTTGCAATACCTAAATGGCTTCCAGGCGCCATGTGCAGTTTACACAGAAATTGAAATGCATTTGACCTAACGCTTATTTTGCTCTAGCAAAAGTGTGCTAATTGTACAGACCCAAAGGTGGTGGTGTTTGCTGTTTAGTCACTAAGTGATGTCCAACTCTTTTGCAATGCCATGAACTGTAGCCCACCAGGCTCCTCTGTCCATGGGATTTCACAGGCAAGAATACTGGAGGGGTTGTCATTTCCTTCTCCAGGGGATCTTCCATACCCGGAGACTAAACCTATGTCTTCTGCTTGGCAAGCAGATTCTTTGCCACTGAGCCACCTGGGAAGCCTCTGACAGGTGGTAGCAACACCATACTTTCAAAATAGATATTACAACAATTAAAAAAAAAAAATCTACAGAACCCTAGTGCAAATTAAAGCACACATGGAGAGCAGTAGGTGTGCCACTTCATACATTTCTTTACAAGCTAGCTCATGTCCCAAACCCTCACCTCTTTAAATACCATATTCTTCTGTGAACTGCAGGAAAAAAAAAAAAAAAAGACTCCTTGGTCATATACTGCTTCAGCTCTCAGCTGTGTTTCTATTCTTTGGAGACCTTGACTTCTCAGAATAGCTTCCTACAAGTAGGAGGGGATGAAAAGGTCTAGTGGTTACAGATCCAGAGACAGAGATACAGTCAGAAAAGTGTTCCATGTAAGTTCTAAACATCTAGCTTTGTGGCCTCTTTTACCTTGTCTCCTCCTCCTCCTCTGTCCTGATGAAACCTGTGCAATAAACATAAAAGCTGTCTGCCTTTTATTCTCAAGGTAACACTTGATAGGGTAAAAATGAACCTATTTCTACTTAGCTGGTGACATTGGTTGTATGTAACACCAAACTTGGTTTGAAAGTTGATATTTGAAGGAGGAATTACAAGGGAGGTAGTGAGAATGTTGCCAGTTAGGACCAAGGATGTAAGGACTGATCTAAGACCAGCACCCGGTAGTCAGGTGTCAGATGCAGGCAGCAGAGAATATGGTTTTGAGAAGTTGGAGATAAATCCCTACGTAGCTGGCTTGGGCTTGGACTGGAAGGTATGTGGCATGCAATGCTTGAAAAGATGTGGGGGAAGTGGCTGAGGCAGGATGCTGGATCCAGCTGGATCCACAGGAAGCCTCTGTTCTGGGTTACACAGGGGCTGGGAATAGAACCCAGGACAGACTACTTTATGGAAGCCAGTGACAAGTGGGCAATACGGATTGCCGCAGAAGTCTAAGGAGAAGTTAAAGGGAGAAGTTTGTTAGATCAGAACAATTGAAAATCTCCAGGGGCAATAACTGTGTTAATGACTTGGGTGGAGTAGATAGATAAGAGCAACATCACCCCCATAATCTCCATCAGCTGGCATGGTGCCAGATGAACTTTTCTCTAGGTACAGATATGTCAAATTCCTAATAGTTTTAAAATTCTGTTCCAGAGTGACAATCCCAGAAAAAAGTTAATAAACCAGTCGGCACCCTGCCAAAAAATAAAGCTAAATTAAAGGCATGAACAAGTTTGCGCATGAGTTTGGGCAAGGTCTGAGAATCGGTGGACAGGAAAGCCTGGCCTGCTGCATTCCATGGGGTTGCAAAGACTTGGACATGACTAAGCAACTGAACTCAGGCATGGGCGGGCAAAGAAAAACCTTTGTTCATGGCCAAGAGAACACTGTTTCACGGGGACCCTTAAAAACACATAAGTGCTCAAGAAGTCAGATTTCTAGAGTAGAAAGGATCTTAGTTATTGACTCAATTAACATTTGCTTTTATTTTTACTACAGGCAAGGAAACTGAAGCCTTAAGGAATTCTTTTCCCAAATCACATATCTACCTGGTAAAGTGAAGAGTAAACAATGTTTTTTTGCTTGTGCCTTAAGTGAAGTGAGTGAAGTCATTCAGTCGTGTCCGACTCTTGCGACCCCATGGACTGTAGCCCACCAGGCTCCTCTGTCCATGGGATTTTCCAGGCAAGAACACTGGAGTGGGTTGCCATGTGTCTTAAACTTCCCTTTAATTTGGAAACCTCCAGTGAAGCAGAGGGCTTCCCCTGTGGCTCAGCTGGTAAAGAATCTACCTGTAATGCAGGAGACCTGGGTTCAATCCCGGGCTGAGAAGATCCCCTGGAGAAGGGAAAAGGTATCCACTCCAGTATTCTGACCTGTAGAATTCCATGGACTGTATAATCCATGGGGTTGCAAAGAGTTGGACACGACTGAGCAACTTTCACTTTCACTTTTCAGTGAAGCAGAGCACCTAATAAAAGTTAATTAGGAACAAGTACAGCTGAGGCTTCCTCTTGCCAGGTAATCAAAGGTAATCAAACATACAGTCTGATTCAAAGGGACAAGCTTTTTCTTATCTGTTCTGGGAAGATAAGTCTCTGATATGGAAACTTCATATCCTCAAGGCAAAAAACTTCAAGGTAGTCCAACATCAAGTCAACCAATCAAGGAATAAGACTAAGGAAAATCACTTTTTCATTCTGATGCTAATTTTGAACTATGACTTTTTTGAAAAGCAATAGAGAAGAGTTTTGAGATATAGTTGCCAATAGTAATCAAAAGTAATGAGAAAAATCAAACTACCAAGGGAAGATTAAGAGGTCTTCCCTCATCACATTTCTAACACAACACGGGGCCATTATCTGTGGAACATATTTAAGAAAGACCCCAGGTCTTAGAAAACTGAATGACATTTCCTTAGAAAGTCAGGTCCCTATCACTGAATGGGTTCCACAGCATGGAGTGGAAATGACTGGCAAAGCTCACCATGCCTCAGGAAGCGTTTTGATAAAATATAAGACAAGCCTTCATCACTAATCTCGGTGTCAATAAAGCAGATGACAGTAGCCAAATAGATTTAGGCAGATTTCCAGCCCTGTTCCCAAAGTGAGGCACTGACATCAGCCTCAGAAATCACTGCTTTTGTCTTCCTTCTCTCATCACACACACATTTTTCTCTTAAATCTCTGAGCTGCAAATGTTAAGTCAGTGAAGTCAATATTACCCCTTGAATAACCACAGACATTTTGTGATATCATCATTGATGAAAGACCTTGATGACATTAGAAAACCCTGAAATAACACAACTGATATATACCTGGCAGGTAATTGCTTAAAAAATCAAAAGAGACGGATGTCTAATCTATTCTTAAAAATCTAAGCAGACAGCACTTCGCCCCTATGCTACTTCCTTCCCTGCCCCCTCCCCAAACAATTCTTGCTAGTTCACTGGAGTGTTTCACACAAGAAAGTAAAAAGGATTACATGCTGTAATATAATGTGGCCTTTCTCACACAGCTTCTTTCTGAAATCCCAAAGCTGTCATTAGCCTCTTCGAGGCAACATGTTCACTATTACTTCAGATTAGGTTGAATTCTTGGTGAGAAGTAGATGTATTGATTCATTTATTGAATAAATATTTATTAAAGTACTCGACTAAATACTGAGTAAAGGGATAAAATAAAAAAGAAACTGCTAGTCAGAAACAGTTTTTATTTTTTTAATAAGTCATTATAAGAGATTTAAACAGTAATAACAAAGTAGATGAGGAAAGAAGATATGTTTTAGGAGGAACCCCCTATCCAAACACCATAGCAGAAAAACAAGTATTGATTCTTTTCTTACAAACTATAGAATATAAACAAGCTACCTACTGATGTCTGATCAAAGTGAAGGCTATGATTATGTTGGTTGTAGTATTTTAAACTTTGATGTAGGAGAAAAGGATATTTATGGATTCACTAATTGGTTTCCAGTCAAATAACTCTACTGAGGGACAACTGTATTCTTGCAAGAAAATTGAGACATAACATAGATAATGCAAAGACTATGTTTCATCTTGGCCAATTCCATTTTCTTGTATTCTGTGTAGATGTCAGAAATATCAATGAGAAGAAAATGGTTCACAAAGGGCCCCCAGGGATTTGCCCTACTTGCCAGTTTTCAAAACAATAGATCTTGATTCTCTCATCTCCAAAACACTGACCAATTTTCTCTAACAATATCTCCTCATTAGGAGAGTCAAAGGGAGAAATAGAAAGTTTGTCTCTTAATTAAGTGCTTCCCTCATAAAATCGCTTATTTAATCATAGAAGTTGTTAATGCAGCTACATAAAGAAACCACTTTTTCCCCCCCACATTTACTGCCCCAAATGCATTATCTGAAAGATTGAATAAATACAAAATAATATATTTTTTTAGCTTGCTATGATTCTGGGTACTAAAAGGAGAACTCTAATAGAATAAATATGGGAATATTTATAAAATATTTATAAAATATAAAATAAAATAGAATAAAAATGGGAACTACCCATTTATACATGTTTGAGAATGGATAAATGACATCTTAAATTTGAAGAAAAATGGAGAATAACTTTTCAAAACTGAAAGGAAGGATCCATCTCTTTTAACCCGCCTTATTGGAATTTCAAATATCAAGAGATTCCTAATTTGTGCTGAACAGTGATACATACCAAAGTATCCAACAGAAAGTACTTACAACACTGTCACTTGAAGGTTTTACTTTGACAACTTTGAAAGGTAAGAGACAAACCAACTGAATTTTCTTCTCTTGGGCCAGAATGTGTTTATCAAACCCAACCAAACCTAGACTCATGAAAACCAATTAATTATATGGTGTTCACCAAGTGCATATTCTAAGTGGGTGATTGATGAATATTTGTGGACATCCTAGTTCTCAAACTTGAGATACTACTATGTGGAAATTAAGGCCAGTATTGATGACCGATCTTCATACAGTTTACTAATAGACTGATCAAGTCATTGGGCTGTCATGAATTTGCACTGATCTTCCAAACAAACTCTTCTTGATTTATTCAGGAACTTGTTCCACTTGACTATGAGTAGATTTCCCAACTGTATCTGTCAATCAAAATTAAAAAGGAATGTAATAACTAATTTCTTTCCAAACCCAGAGCCAGGAAAAAACTTCCAAGTCCTTATTAACTAGTATTCTACCAAGAATACAGACAGGCCTCAATTAGTCAAGTTATCTCTTCTTAATTATTCCTTGTGTCAAAAAATAGTCTGCCTGCCACTCATAAAGTCATTAGCTGAAGAGAAAAGTAGATTGGTTTTAATTGAGAGTAGAAGAGATGATAGGTTGTTTATAAAAGAAAAATTGCAGAGTGACTTTTAAAGAAGTAAACACTCTGTTTTGTTTACTTCTGTTTACAGTTATTTAAAATAAAACTAATTTCTAATAAAATAAAATAAAACTAATTTCTACAGTTATTTAAAATAAAACTAATTTCTTCTCTGAGAAAGAATGAAGCAGTTTACTTTTTTCATGCCATTTTGAATTACTTGGTTGAACTTGTAAAATTCTAGACCAAACTAAACCACCTCTTTCAACAAAAAGCTGTCATAGAAAATAGTGGTGCCACTTTCAAAATGTAAAGACAGACACAGTTATCACTTGCATGCACATCAACTTAGCTGGAATTTTTAAACAGCTTGAATTAGTATATAGGCTTTGGAAACAGCACTACATTAAGGAACCTCCCAGTTCTGATGAGTTGGGGGCGGCGGGGGGCGCAGAGGGGAGGTGGATGCGGATACAACTCATCCACTCTGGTTTCCAAGATTTTAAGTTTCTCTTAGTAGTGAAACAATGCAAACAAAAAAGAGAGCTTCTCCACCCCCTTCAAGGAACCTTTGGTGGTTACAGCAGGAAAGGAAAAGTAATTCAGTGAGCCATATGTAACACATTAATATTAATTCTTTCATGGTATTTGTGGCTAGAAAGAGATGAGATAACACTAGGAAAATCCATGACAACAGAAATAGAAGGTTAATTTCACTTTTCACTCCCCTCTGCTTGCCATCTAAAGCTGAAACCCACTTGTCTCCTTCTCCTCCTCACAGCTTTTACTTATTCTTTCTACATTGGCTTTAACTTTGAATAGAATTTAATTTGGGGTCATAATTAAAATATGGTTGGCAATTCCTCAAATGGTTTCTTAAAGGGTAATGAAATATTTAACAATGATTATCTTGTGAGCTGTGTTGCCCTCTCATTATTAGGCTTGTAGCCATCTTATTTTCTTGTTCCATTCTTCTCCACACTCAAACGGTCCCCAACGAACCACCTTCCGAAGAATAGGAACAATGGTCCCATTAGTTTGTCATAAAACCAAAATGATACACGTGTTTAATAACACAGAATGTGAGTCGTAAAAGTTTGACTTCTCAGTTGGGATGGTTCTTAGAAATGCAAGCCAAAGAAATCAGATGAGAGTTGAGAAGTGAAGATGAAAGGTAAAGAGTCCATTTTGTAGAAGTATAAAATTCTCAAAGTCACAGGAGAAGAAATAAAATTGCTCAAAGACCATCACATGAACCTGAAATTATGTTATTCCTTGTAGGACAATGACAGTCATATCATTAATCCAAAGTACACAGGACTTTCCCAGAAGGAGATTAAGTCGATAGAATCAACAGCTATTTTTGTCAGGTAAAGTTAAAGCAACAGTTGGCAGATAGTTGGACAGTTCTAGTCTTTTCAATATCCAAGCAGATAAATTAATAGTTTACTAAAAATAGAATGAATCTTAAAAGAGAAAAAGAAAAAAAAAAAAAAAAACACTAGTAATGACCCAGTGAATATTATTAAACCTTACTTGGGTTTTGGCAAAAAATAGTAAGTGGCAAAGGTTGTGAAAACACAGGTATAATCAGAAAATTTTAACTTCACCTTATTTGACCAGTCATATAGATTATTTTAGCTATACTAAGGAATTTAGTATACTAAGGAATACTAATATACATTTTGAAAGAGCTTTTTCCAAATCAGTAGAAAAGAGTCATCAAGAAGAAAGTATAATATTTTTCCAGTTTAACACTTTTTTTTTTTTTTTTAATGATAGAAAATGGGAGGACTTCCCTGGTGGTCCAGTGATTAGGAATCTACTTGCCAATGCAGGGGACATGGGGTCAATCCGTGGTCCAGAAAGATTCCACATGCCACGGAACAACTAAGCCCGTGCACCACAAATCACCGAGCCTGCATTCCCTAGAGCCTGCGCTCTGCAGTAAGAGAAGCCACCACAACGAGAAAGTAACCCTGCTCACTGCAACTAGAAAAAGCCCGCACGCAGCAAGAAAGACCCAGCACAGCCTAAATAAAGAAACGAATACAAAGGAAAGTGGGAGCGAGAACTCAAAGTGTTAAGATATATATTTAATTTAAGCTAAAAATGAAAACTGATATGTTATTTTTAGTTATATATATATATTTTTTCTGTGTGTGTTATATATATACACACACCCTCTATCCTAAATAAAATTAGTGCAGAGTTCTTAGATTCCTTTTCAAACAAATTCTAAGTATATCCATTTATCCAATTATTTGTCATGCCAAAGTATTAGACACAAAGTAAATATCTAATAATAAGAGTGTAGATGAGAAGAGATTATCTTCCTAACCCTAGGACTATGTACTTTTGAATGTTTACGATTAAAACTGAAATGATTTCTATCAGTGAAAGAACAGGTATGTCTGATTTCAGAGACCAAGAGGTACCAAGAGGTACAAAGTTTTCACTCAGTGTGATCCAAATAACAAATGCATGGCTATCACCTTTCATTTTTCTTGTTTGGAAAAATGCAGATTCCCCAGACCTGCTGATTCAAGAGACCTCAGCATGCGATCAATAAATCTTCATTCTTCCAGAAGGTGATCAGGCCATTCTTCTTATCTTTGAAATCAGATAATCAGGGCAGCATCAAGTTCTGGATGTTAGTAGATATTGGACATTTTTAAAGGATCCCATATTCACCCGGGCATTTAGGACAGCATTCCTAAAGTCAAGTGCCTAGAGATGCCAGGCAGCATTTTAAAATAGGAATGGGGAGAAATGGGGCTGTTACAGACCAAAGACAGTCTTCCCTGTGTAAAGGCAATAATAGCTGCTACTCGCTTCCACTTGATTATTTTCCCACAAGAACATACACCACTTTGTCAGATACTGAATCTTTTCTTGTCCTTGACATAGTAGAGATCCGGATGCTTATGTGAAATGTTCTGATTTTAAAATGTTGACAACTAATTTATAATATTTTAAATGTGCAATCAGCCACTATATAAGCAGGCAAAACATTTGCAACATCTGCTTCTGGTAAACTCTATGAAAAAATACTACAGAATCGTCTTGTCTGCCACATATATAATTTCACTTCCAACTATGGTTTTCATACATAAAGCACAAATGGAACAGTCCTCTCTCTACACTATCAGTGCTAAGTATAGGTACTGTGGAAGGGATAAACATACAGCATTGGACCTATTTAAAATAAATTATGGTCTAAACAACAAGACTCACACACTGTGACAGTGACCAAATTAACCATGAGTTTCAGAGAAAAGTGTGGTCAGCATGAGCTAGGAAGATTATAGAGGGCTTCCTAGAGAAGGGAGTATTTAAAATGGACCATGAAAGGTGATTATGTTTAAAAAAAATTGTTTTTTTAAATAACTTTACTAAGACTGTTGGACAAGGATATGGCAAACTACTCCGGTATTCTTGCCTGGAAAATCCCATGGACCAAAGAACTTGATGGGCTACAGTCCACGGAGTCACAGAGTCAGACAGGATGGAGCAACTAAGCACATATTAGGACTGTAAAATTCCTTTCGCTAGAAATCTTATCAGGCCAGTTAATACATACATTTTAGTGACACAAGCATTTAAAAGAGCTTAGAAATACTGAAAATGTGAAAAAAAAAGAAAAACAAATATCAGGATGGATTGGATTTAAAATGCATGGCATTAGGGAATAACCAGGGATAATTAATCAAAATCAAGAAGGAGAAAATGAACAGAACAAGCCCAAGCATAGCGCCTACAAAGAACAGAGTATCAGGTCGCTGAAAACGTTAACTAAGACTGTCTGCTGCTCTCCACTATCATCCTATCTTTGTGAAAGTGTCCATGAAAAAACTCAGGTAAAAAAATAAGACAAGTGTATTTTGCTTTTTTCTTCATAGGTCTGGCAGCATGTAATACTATCCAATGTTAGATTGAGGACTAAATCAAAAAATGAGCAGAGAAGAGCAGAAAGTAAGAAAAATATAAATATAGATAGGTAGGTAGATTGCAAGGTTGGGAATAGACATGGGGAGAGAGTGAGGAAGGAAGGGAAGAAACAAAATATTAATCCATCATAAGAAGAGATAAGAGGAGAATATCTATAAACGTTGAAAGGGGCCTGGTAGAAAAGGAACATTGACCACTTCATCTCATTAGTGGGTACAGTTCAGGATGCAATGTAATTAAGCACAGTGGAGAGAATTTAGGTTAAATAATATTAAAGACTTTTACAGCTATATGAGGACACTCAGACAATGGATCATGCTATCAAGGGAATTAAGAGTCACTCTTGGCTGAAAGACACTAATTTATTATGGGTTGATTTAAGTATAATTAAAATCAACCCAGATGCCAAACAAGGGAAAGGCTATGTAAGTTTTAGAAATCCATTTTTTACCTAAGGACAGAGAGAGTGGCAAATGTGCAAATGTTCTGCAGCTAGATTAATCTTCCTTTAAAAAGCTCCCACTCATCATCTCACTCCACTGCAAAAATAACTTTAAATGACTTTACACGATGATCCATCCAAAGTTGTAAGTCAGATATTTAACAGTCTGGCTCTATCCTGCTGTTTCAACCCTTTTCCAACTCCTCCTAGACACGGGCCATTCGCTCTCTTTAGACTGATCTACTTCCTGTTTTCTAAAGCTTGCGGGACTGTTGTCAGTCTCCAACCCCAAGTTCACCCAAACTCAAATATTTTAAACCCTTCATTTTGCCAGGCACAATTCTTTCTATCCATCAAGACCAAGTTCCTCCTGGAACCCTGAAACCAAACTATTCATTTCTTTTCAGGACTTAACAGCAACTGCTGTCCGGCTCTTTCATATTGCAATCACCATGTGACCGCTCTTGCATTGTTCTATTTTATTGTCACATAATGACTGAGTTATCATGTCTCAGCTTCTTTTCTAGACTACAGTGCCTTTATTGATGACCACCAATGTTTACACTTGAGGGTCCATGGTGTTTTGCCCAGAGTACATGCTTAGCGATTGTTTAATGGATTTACTGATTAACCTTCAAAATTATTTCAAAGTTCTATAGAATCTATACCAATTCTAACAAGATTCCAACAGAATCCTACAAAAAAAATGTTAACTTTCTTCAAAACTATAGCTCTATTTTTTCTCATCTTCCATTTTCATCCTTAGAATAGATTTCCAAAGCAAAACATTGGCCTCTGAAAGCTACTGATATGATCTTGATTCCTTCAGTGAGAAATACATGATTCCCTAGAAATCCCCCTTAAATGCAATTATAGCAGAATTATCTTTCAAATTATAGCCATATGGATTTTGGAGGCTGATGAAGACATAGCTTTGGGATCTGCGAAATATTCCTCATTTTTGCTCTTTTTAACTTAGTAGCAATAAAGGGACACTGACTCAACCAGTGAACTCTCTTCACATTTGTTTGTTCTTTTCCCTTTACTTTCAGCCCCACCTGAGTTCCGCCCTTCTCTGCTCTATATCTTTGCTCCTTCATTTCATACATGTCAATATCCATGGGCCATGTGCGTTTTCCTGACTGCCTAAGACAACAGTCTGAAAGAGACACAAAACCAGGGGGAAAAGTGCCACACAAAAGCTCTGGCAGATACTGCCACCTACAGGGACTATCTGAGCACCGTCTTTAAGATCATCCTCATTTTGGTCTCATGAAAGCGGCCACTCCTGTTTCACAGTGGGGAGAAGCTGGGTACAGTTGAACTATACGGATAAGGAAGAAGTCAACTCCATCAAATAATAACCTTGATTTAGAGCATGGAATAATTATATATTATGTACGTGTGGGTCAGTGTGTGTATATCTGTATTATATATACATATTTATGTAAAACATGTAAATTACTCATTAATCTGGGCCAGTAAAACTTAATAGAGCTGTAAAGATGGAAAATAAAAAGACAACAATATTGTACTGCACTACTGATAATTTCCATTAGAAAAACATATATTTTTAAATGTCAGAAAAGTTGTATATGGTCATCCCTCAGCATCTGTAGGGGATTGGTTCCAGAACCAACACCCTATCCCAAGGTACCAAATTCTGAGGATGATCAGTTTCTAACCT
The DNA here is from genome assembly GCF_029378745.1 of Bos indicus. Lineage (NCBI taxonomy): Eukaryota > Metazoa > Chordata > Mammalia > Artiodactyla > Bovidae > Bos > Bos indicus. The sequence goes on from NC_091770.1 coordinate 32,256,878, forward strand.
ATGCACATCCTCCATATACTTTAAAACATCTCTAAATTACTTATAAAACTAAATATGATGTAAATGCTATGTCCCAAGCATATGGCAAACTCAAGTTTTGTTTTTGGAACTTTCTGGATTTTTTTTTTCTTCAAAATGGTGTAACTATCAATAATTAGTTGAATCTACAAATATGGAAGGCTGACTGTACCTACTTTGGGTTCAACTATGCTACTGGAAAGTTTAAATAACATTATATACAATGTTTTAGGACATTTATCTACAGCCAAGATGTCTGGGGGTTAAAGGTTTTCTCCTTGAATATCCTAAGCTTTAAAACATGTGTTAACTATTTGTTTACAGCTTCCCTGGTGGTTCAGACAGTAAAGAAATCTGCCTGCAATACAGGAGACTGGGGTTCAATCCCTGGGTTGGAAAGACTTCTGGAGGAGGAAATGGCAGCCCACTCCAGTAATCTTGCCTGGAGAACTCCACAGACAGAGGAGGCTGGTGGGCTACAGGCCACACAGTTGCAGAGTCGAAAACAACTGAGAGACCCACACAACTAGAGAAATATCCTTGAAATTAATTACAAAGACATTGCTTTCTTAAGAATGAGATGTTGAATATTTACTTGATAATTTAATACCATCACTACAAATATATGACATTGGGGCAGAAAGTGAAGAGGAACTCAAAAGTCTCTTGATGAAAGTGAAAGAGGAGAGTGAAAAAGTTGGCTTAAACCTCAACATTCAGAAAACTAAGATCATGGCATCTGGTCCCATCACTTCATGGGAAATAGATGGGCAAAAAGTGGAAACAGTGTCAGACTTGATTTTGGGGGGCTCCAAAATCACTGCAGATGGTGACTGCAGCCATGAAATTAAAAGACGCTTACTCCTTGGAAGGAAAGTTATGACCAACCTAGACAGCATATTGAAAAGCAGAGACATTACTTTGCCAACAAAGGTCCATCTAGTCAAGGCTATGGTTTTTCCAGTGGCCATGTATGGATGTGAGAGTTGGACAGTGAAGAAAGCTGAGCGCCGAAGAATTGATGCTTTTGAACTGTGGTGTTCGAGAAGACTCCCGAGAATCCCTTGGACTGCAAGGAGATCCAACCAGTCCATTCTAAAGGAGATCAGTCCTGGGTGTTCTTTGGAAGGAATGATGCTAAACTTATAGCATCATAGAAAAAAATATATGGTGAAATTGACAGTCAATAGCATTAGGTAAGTGAAAAGCTATCTCTTTATGTGTGTGTAAGAGAAGGAGAATATTAAAATGGCAACTATGATCATCATAATTAACTCAAAAAGTACTAATCACAATAGTAACTATACATTCCTATGCAAGTATTTCAAACTCCTAAAACAACTTAGGAAAAAATATTTTAAGACAGTTTGAGATAATGTTTCAAATATATTAACCCTTGTACTGTGAAGTGTGTGTGTGTGAAAGTCACTCAGATGTGTTTGACTCTTTTTGACTCCATAGGCTATAGCCCACCAGGTTCCTCTGTCCATGGAATTCTCCAGGCAAGAATACTGAAGTGGGATCTTCCTGACCCAGGGATCAAACCAAGGTCTCCTGCATTGCAGGTAGAATCTTTATCATTTGAGTCACTATACTACATTAATGTCAATTTCCTTAAGGTAAAATTTTCCAGTCATTTTCTTTTTCTTATATTCATCCAATGCTTGGTAAGTCTATCATAAAAATGAGATTTTCAATGGTTACTTAGTGGATTCAACAGTGCTTTAGAATTAAATCAGGAAGCTTATGTAAAGACAATAAAGAAAACTTCATTTGGCAGGACACAAATGACCAAAACTTCATTAACTGATTTTTCCCTAATTTTACTTGTACTAAAAAATTAAAAGTTCATAAGAAATAGTCCAACATGTATATGTATATATATGTTGGACTATTTCTTATGAACTTTTAATTTTTTAGTATATATATATATATATATATAGGTATACATCCTATGAACTTTTAATTATTAACTTTTAATTTTTTAATATATATATATATATATAGGTATACATCCTGTCCTACTTTCTCACAGCTTAGCATCTGTGCAATAGTTGTCAGTGATAGATGAAATTCCAAAGTTTTACAGTGCCCTAAATCCTCAAGTATAGTGTTAAAATATTTGCTAGAACAATAAGTACAAAATAGAAAGATTCAATATTTATTGATTTCCATAATGATTTCTAACAATGCAAATATTTTAAGTGATTACTCTTAACACTTAATAAAACAGAATCTTTCCCCAAGCATTTTAGGTAAATTAGATTCCATTGTACAATAATCTTCTGGATAAGATTTCTTAATGGCAAATATCAAATGGAGTATGGCCTTGTAGTGAAATAGATCCTAGACTACAACAGAAAAATGTGTTCTAGGTCATGTTAAAAGGAAAAAAAAAATTCCTCGGGTGAGTAAATTAGACGGTTTTTTTGTTAGTCTAAATTTAGCCAGTATGGTTCTTAATGGTATATCTCAGAATTCTATATGGCCAAGTACATTACTCCTCCACAAGTGAGATGGCTTTTTTTCCCCCAAGACCTCATTTGATCACAAAACACTTGTTCTTAGTAAGTAGATTACACTGACCCAAGCTAGTGTTTTCCACATAACAGAGATAGCTGACCTAACATATTAAGTTGGTTATTTCTCTGCCCCAAATAACTATATACACTAATAACATCTGAACCCTGGTCCTTTACAATGTTATTACTGACATCATTTATAGAATTCTAGGTAGGAATCATGAAGGAGGGACCTAGGGAGATGCTAGAAAGGCCAGGTACCAAGATGAGATTCATTGAATCTGTAGAAGCCTTGTCACATTAGCATTCTTCCACATTATTCTAGCTTTGAAATTCTTATGATAAAACTCCATTTAACTAAAATTTGAAGATAAAAAGGGATGCCTACAATTTAAAAATAATTTCCCTACTCAATTTGCAGTTTAAAATTCATGTCAGAAAGATAACTAGCCTGCAAAAGATAGAGGGCTTGCTAAATGGAATAAAGCTTTTGATATGGAAAAATCATCAGCTATACATGTGTAGCTTCTATTATTAATTATATACCTAATCCAGGCTTCCTTGATAGCTCAGTTGGTAAAGAATCTGCCTGCAATGCGGGAGACCCCGGTTCAATTCCTGGGTACGGAAGATCCCCTGGAGAAGGGATAGGCTACCCATTCCAGTATTCTTGAGCTTCCCTTGTGGCTCAGCTGGTAAAGAATCCATCTGCAATATGGGAGACCTGGGTTTGATCCCTGAGTTGGGAAGATCCCCTGGAGAAGGGAAAGGCTACCCACTCAAGTATTCTGGCCTGGAGAACTCCATGGGCTGTATAGTCCATGGTGTTGCAAAGAGTCAGACAGGACTGAGCGACTTTCACTTTCAATACACATATAACATATCAATGATATTATAATACATAAAATAAAAATATCACAATATTGTATATTATTTTGAAGCATATATTATTTTATGATTATACATTGAGCTTGACAGCTTCCACCAATAGTGTTAGTCTTACAAAACGTTCTTGCCTTTTGGTAGGTCTTCACTGACCTCCCACACGGCAAAATGCTTCCCAGACACTCATGAAATTTATTATTTTATTTCACTTTTTGTAAATCAGTCTTAAAATGCAAATACTAAAGGAAAAGAAGTATGTTTTAAATTCACACCAGAGTTAAAAAAAAAAAAAAAAAAAAGACAATTATACTCTCCTGAATCTGGTCTTATTCATCCAAGAAGGGAACTGTAATTGATCAAAACATATATTTTTGATGAGTCCCTGCCACCTCTATTGAATTCTATCCACTATCAATGTGACTGAAATCTGACCTTATTTTCAAGTAAACATGTGGAGAGTGGAGAGAACCTTGATTTTAATTACTCTGAATAAGCTTTCAGTAACAAAAGGCAATTTTACAGTTACAAAAAGTAGCAATTCTCCATCGGAATGTGTGGAAGAAGTAAATACTGCGTTCCTGAAGAATAAACATATAAAAGGCTTTTCAGTCATCTGAGGGAAAGAATACAATTTTGGAAATAAAATCAGAGAGAAAAACTGTCCTACTGTTTACTAAAAGACCTTTGAAATACAGAGCTGGCTCTGGTCCCATTGAAAGTACAATACCATTTTAAAAATATCTTCCTTTCTGACAGTTTTTAATGTTACAAGTCAGAAATCTGATTTAAATCAGAAGTCCTTTCAACTAGTCAGAGGTTCAGTTTTCAAATTCTGTAACAGCGTTATGTCCTGATGTGTTTTGAATGAAAAAAGAAAAGCATTGCAGACAGCAGAGATGTGCAGCAGCACAAGAAATACAGGGGGGAAAGTGGAGAATAGTTTACACAATCAAGTTAACACAGGGAGTATTTCCCCTTAAAATAAAAATTAACTGGGAACATTAACATTTATTGAATTATATACAGTATGCTAGATATTTTAAGAGAGGAAGTTACTGGTTCCATTATAGTTTTCTAAATGATTATTTTTCTGCTACTCAAGATTGCTGTGAAAATAAATGAGAAGACATCTGGTCAATGAACAATAAGACTCTCAATTAAAACTTAAAATATTGAGCAGACAAATGCCTACCTGTGAGAGAGAAATATTATTCCTTTTCTGATTGGTATTGTAATAAACCTTTCTGATTTCTCATTCTGCATCTTTTTCATCATTAATTTTTTTTCTCATATGTACTTTGCCTTCTTCCATTCTTTGCATCATGAATCCCTTATAAGAGATTCTTTGTTACTCCTCATACCCTTCATACTTCCTTTTCTTGTCTTTCTTTTCTCCACTGAATTCTCATCTAATACTCCACAGGAGAATTACATTTTTCTTTCAATACTTTATCATGAGAATCTTTCTGCAAAAATGTCAAAATCTTCAAAAGTACAATTTTATTTTCTCTGAGTTGTCAAGATGTTCAGACATTTTAAGATTAAACATAGAATGGTTTCCTTCTAAAGTTACACATTAGAATTACTTAGCATATCAGATTTGGACAAAATAATTTCATTCGATTCTGCCTAGGGACATTTAGAGTAATATATCTTTTAGGATATCTTTAGTAATATATTTTTACCCATTTTATCCAAATATATTTTTAAAATATATTTTAACTTAACAAATAGAATGGGTGAGTGGTAAAATGCAAATTTGTCTCTAATATCTCCTGGAAAAAGTTTGTGGAAGTGAAAACTAGAATATTCTGAAAAAAATATGAGATACACCTAACTCAAATCACAATTATAGAAAGACTCATCCAAATTTGAAGTTGGTCTGAAAGCCTGGAGTGGAGGGGACAGGAGCTCCAAGAGCTAAAACAACATTTGTACAATCAGTCAATAAATCCCTCAGCTCAATCACATGGTCTTCCTATCACTAAAAAATAAATCCCAACTGGCATGCTGATGTTTTTCTTTGGTGAGCTACTTCACTATTCAAGGGTATCCTAATGGCAAACACATAGCACTGGGCTGGACACATTAAGTACCGAGTGAATGAATATATTAGTGAATGAAAAGATGTGAGAGAAAATCTATTTTTGCTATTTGTATGAGCCTAAATCCCCAAAGCAACAGGCTGTCAAGCAAAAGTAGCTGGTTAGATCTTAATTTTTACTTTTATTGCTTTTATATTTAGATTTAAATAGTTTAAATAAAGTTTTTATACACACACACACACACACACACACGTATGCCAATACATACAAATCAAGTTCTCTTTGAATAACCCTCTTTTGCTGATGCATATTCCAAAACCTTACTCCGCCTGAAATTCCTTTCCTGGTGCTTTTCATTCATTGAAATTCTATATGCCTGTACTTAAGCCTGTCTTCTGGACAGTCTTTTCCTAACCTTTGAATTTATTTCTCATTTGAATGTATTTAGCATTTATACTCTCTCCACTCATTTCACTCATGCTACTTTATATTGTGAACTTTTAAAATATGTTTAGTTCCTACATAAAGAATGTGCTAGGAAAATTTTTCTTAGTTCTATCTCATTTTTTCCCCTATGACATTCAGCACAGATGCTCTGTGTGTGTGGTGGGTACTCTATAAACTTCACACTAATGATAAAAGTCTCCTCTCACATCTGGGATCTTCAAGAGGTCAGAGTTTCCGCAAGCACTGCAGTTATCCAAATTTCTATTTGCCATGATTGCAATAACTGCACATAGCTAAGAGGAAACTAGAGTGATGATGCATTCTTTCAAGTAAGTGCCTTAGTAGATTCCCAAGAAAAGTTGGCCACAAACACACAGAGAACAAGCCACATGCCTTATTTTTATGTCTCCTCCACAGCATCTCCCCACATGGCTTTGCAAACAGTATTATAAATGAATGGTAAACAAATAAATTAATAACTAAACAGATGAAATACAAAAGGATTAGTCAAATCCTTTTATGAATATTTGATCCCCTCTAGCTACACTTCTATCAGGTACAGAGCTGCAAAATAGAAGCATCAGATAACTTTTCTTAAGATTTCTAGGATAACTGAAAATCCAAATAACAATATTTGAAAATAAAACTTTTTAGTCACTTCTCTATAAAGGGTCTGTTTCTAGATATCCGCAAACCTAATGGAAAGGAGAGCTAAACAAGGCAACTGAACAACAGGTGATATGTTTGGAGAAGCGGTGATTCTTTGAGCTGTTCATGAAATTAAAACAACTGCCGTTGTAACACAAAATTACATATGGCAAAATAAAATTCTAACTTACATTATCAACACCATCCTAATCATCTAAAATTCAGGATTCATCCACTATACTTGACATTCTTACTCTCGGAAACTTCCTATATGACTGCATTCATTTTCTAACCCACTTTTACACAGTTACAATGAGCTTCTATCATGAAGCAAACTTTAATCATAGGATTTCTTCTTCTAGAAAAAACCAATATAAAAGTTTTAGTTGGAAATCTCATGGTGTCTTTGAAATCACTGAAAGATTTCAGGCTTTATTATTAGGTCCATGTACATGTGCTGTTCACCTTCTAGAAAATAAATCCTTGCTTACAAACTGAGTTTGGATATAAATTAATACTGGGTTGAAGTGGGACACTCAAAGTTAAGACTATTTCCAACTGCAGTGTTCTTTGTACAGATTCTCCAATGTTAGGATTTGGAAGAATGGAGCTTGCTGACTTTCAAATTCCTCCATTCTCACATTTATTTTACTAATATATCTTCATGTTTAAAGAACAAAAGTAATATGGATGAGAATCTGATACTTGTGAATACTGTTCTGTGCTGTAAAAGTCATTTGGAACCCAGACACTTACAGAGACTATTAGGATAATAATGATGTGTGCCTCAGAGACAGTGCTACCATTTATTGACTGTGTGACCTAGTAAGTCACAACCTAATGTGTGTCAGTTTCGTTGTTAAAAAAGCCAAGGTTAACACTGGCGTCTACTTCATCCATTTGATTTAAAGAGTAAGTTTTTACTCAAGCAGAGCCCTTGCTACATTGCCCAACAAATGTTAGCTATTAGAACTATTATACAAATACACGAAGGACAAGAAGAGAAAGTCCAACTTCTGCAACAGATAAATTGCTCTCATCTTTCTCATCACCATTTGGTTGAATTTAGTCATTTCTCTTTTCCTGCACACATGTGCAGTGGTAGGCATGCATCTGCTTATCTAGAGGGCTAGTCGGCTTTCTGGAAAGGTTCCGAATTATTGGTATGTTCCTCTCTTCTCTTTAACTGCCACATGATTTGGCACTACAATTACAAAATGTCCGTGATGCTAATGTTCACACTGTCAAAGGACAGAAAGACACAAAGCTTAAGAAGATTCTCAGTAGCAAAGTTTGTCATTCTGGAAGATCAAAGATTAATATCTGCAGTTTTAAGACCTGTCTTGTAACTGTTATCTGATGATTCACCGAAGTCCTGAGGAATATGGTACAGTTTAGGTTCACATCAGCACTGACTCAGAAAAAGTACATCCTGACAACATCTATCTTTCTTTCTGATGAACATGCCAAAGAGTGTTCATCAACAGTATATACAATCATCTCTGGGTTTATTTTCCAAGTTGATGTTAAGAGTATGTTTTCCTTACAGGCACCACATTAAGTAGTGAAAATAGAAGTCTTAAAGCAATGAACAGATTTTGCCTGAAATAGCCAACAGAAAGGAGGAAAGAAATACATTGCCACAGAAGAGCCGCAAATGTTGTGAATATCAATAGGCATCACTCGCTTTATGAAACCCATTTTACATCCACTGGAGCCACCTGCTTGGAAACGGATGAACTGAGAATTCAGGGACAAACTGATCCCCAAAGACGACACAGAGTGGGCATTTTGTTTAATGGCTAGTCACCACCAGGAAACTGCTAGTGAGGAAGTAGAGATGTAATCCACACAACTAGTTGTTTTGTACTTGAGCAAATAACTCAGACAATCATCTCATCTAGGTGGAAAATTAAAATGGATGTTTTAGCAAATGATACAGGAGAACATGGCACTTTATCTACAACAGTTGTATAAATTTAAGGAAACAGGCAAATTTTCTCAATTTGTCAAAACTCCCAGACAAAAAAAAAAAAAAAAAGGCAGCACCAGGATGGTTCTTGTACTCCCTAGGCCTTTCTTCAAATTACTAATTTATGCATACACTTGTTTCATTCATTAAGGATTCCATGGGAATAAAATGATATTTGAATCAGAATAAAAAGAAAAAGCAGTTTTACAAAGGCTTGATCCAAAGACATTTTCAACTTACTTTAAATGATTCAGTTTCTGTGAATTTTCATCTTTTTCTTCTAAAATTTAACAAACCAAGTATCTTAATATCTATCACTTCTACTAAAGATTTAAAACATTGAATTTACTCTTTCTTCCACAAAAGCTACTCTTTCATTTCTTTTTCTACTAAATTTTAGTATTTGTTAAGTTTCTCAAGTTAAACACATAAGAATCCTCTACAACCAATTGTTTGTCACAGCTGTTGGTAACCTAATTTCACTGATAATACTTAAGGAAAGTGTCTCCATCGTCTTTCCGACTCACTGCCAATGCCCTTGTCAGGCTCATCTTATCTTTCAACTTGCCACCATCCCTTCGCTCTGTAATCCATTTTCTTCACACTGGTGCCAGAGCTGTTGTCCAAATAAATGGATCATGCACCACATTACTCAATCACAGGCTTCTCACCATGACCCTGAGCTTCCTGTCTTCCATAATTACCCAGGCCCAAAGACTTTATATCTGTTTTGTCCAATGTGGTAGCCACTAGTCCCATGGATTTAAATTAAATTAAAAATACAGTTTCCCAGTCATGCCTGTCTACATTTCAAGTGTTCAACAGCAATTTGATTAGTGGTTGCCATGTTGGAAAGTGCAGAGACAAAATACATTTTGTAAAAAGTTCTGCTGGATAGCACTGGCCTATTTAGATCTTATTCTGGTCACTCTAAAATTTATACTTTCTGAATAGTTTTGGATAGAGAACCATTCAAGGACTCCTACTCTTGCATATGTTGCAACATTTATTTTGCCTGCCCTTCCTCACATAGAATTATTTTCTGGTTCTCATGATCCGTGTCAATGTGACCAAATGATGGAAGTCATATCTGGTGCCCGTCACAGAATTCATCCTAGCACCCTGTGCTCCCATAGCACATTGCTTATACCTCTTTGATAAAGCTTACTATACTGCACTCTTTCTCCTTACCCAGATGGCTTCTCCAGTAAACCACAGGATATTTCTTCATTTTTATCTATTGATCTATCTATCTAGTTTAGCTTAGTGCAAAGCACATGGTAAATATTCAAAAATGTTGAACATTAGTTGGATTCTGACCATATATCTCTGGTGATTAGTTGTTTGAAAAAATCAGAAGTCTTGCCTCAAGAAAAGACTTAAGCCCCTGGACTCAGTTGTTTTTTATTGTCTCTTGTAAGGTTTCCCAGTATACTAGCCACACCATTCAAAATTTTACCTTCACAATGCTATATGCTTATCAGTAGAACTATTGATGCCAAACAGAAATAGAATTTCCAACTGAAACCATCCACTGGGTCTAAATTGGGTCTAAAAGTAGTGCTCTTTATATTAATAATTTTCCTTCTATTGATGAATTATTCCAACACTCCTGAAGAACATCAATAATTCTCCTCTAAGTATATTAAATTACCCTTAAAGCAATCATGCTTGATTACTTTGAGAAGATCTGAGCCTTGCTCAAACTACAATTCAGTGAGCTGACCTAGAGTTAACCATCTTTTACCACTTCATTTATCAAAGAGACAAGTAAAGTAATAGATGAGTTTTGATACATAGTCTTCAAGCATAAGCTATGTTAATTACTTCCTATTAAGGAGGTTTAGATTTCACTTGTAATGGACACTTAACTTTATAAAGATGAACACAGTCCATAGTCTTGCTGTTTGGTCTACATTTAGACACCATCAGAACTAGAGCAGGGCATAACTAAAAAGTGCTAAAATTTCTAATTGGATATTTACTTTCATCCATTTTTCTATATGAAAGAAAGCTCACTAGTTTCTGCAAAGCTCTTCTTGTTGTTGTTCAATTGCTCAGTCATGTCCAACTCTTTGTGGCCCCATGGCTTCCCTGTATTTCACCATCTCTGGAACTTGATGAAACTCATGTCCATTGAGGCAGTGATGCCATCCAACCATCTCGTCCATCCTCTGTTGTCTCCTCCTCCTCCTGCCCTCAATCCTTCCCAGCATTAGGATCTTTTCTGAGTCGACTCTCTGCATCAAGTGGCCAAATATTGGAGCTTCACCTTCAGCATCAATCCTTCCAATGAATATTCAGCTTGATTTCCTTTAGGATTGACTGCTTGATTTCCTTTAGGATTGACTGGTTGATCTCCTTGCTGGCCAAGGGACTTTCAAGAGTCTTCTCCAAAACCACAGTTCAAAACACAACAATTCTTTTGCACTTAGTCTTTAAGCTCTTACTTATTGATAATTTTGTATTGTGTTAATTTCAATGTTTTCCTGAAGAAGCAAAAATGTGCTGCTGCTAAATGTACCTACATGGATTTATGTCTTGTGCGTCTATAAAATCGCTGAAGTACAGAGAGACACCAAGTACTGTAGAAGACAAGGTTAGGTATTGTGTGTCAGAGATCTATTTTTGTTTGTTTGTTTGTTTCTACTCAGTACCACTTCTGTGTTCTAGGATTACTAAAACTACCTCTCATTTCCAAAAGGGCCTATTCCTCCCACAATTCACCAATATGGACTCCTTAGGGACTGCCGCATTTTTCTGTGTTCATACCTCCCTGATCAAAGTTGACAGATCCAAAATGGATCCACATTGGGCCAATAACAATACTATATTTGCCAAAGTACAGTTGATTGGTCCAGGGGTGGGTACTCCACTAGCTTTTTGAATCCACAGCCAAATATCTATGCTTACAACCCATCCAGAGCTAGCTGAGCTTCAGATATCTCCCCCAAAATTCAGGTAAATGCTGAAGATTTACTGAAGATTAAGGGGCTAAAGATTAAAGCAACAAAACTAGGAAGCTATTAAAAACCAAGTTTTCTACCACAAGGAAAAATGCAGTCTGCCATGAGACAGAATGAAACTGACAACCTAAGAAAGGCAAATGAGTAAACCAGATTGATTCCTGACAGTTTCTGAGTCCCTAGGGCTGAACCTTAACACTCTTCTTTCCCCAGGATAGTTATTCAAGGCTTCCTTCCATTCTGGGAGCCAGTAAATCTTCCTCTTTGTGTGAATGGTTCAGGCTGCTTTTCTGACAATTGCAGCCAAAAAAGTTCTCATATTCATTAATAGCTAATGTACAATAAAATATACAGTCAAAAAAGATACTAACATTTCAGACCCTTCCCTGCCAAAACTTCAATAAAAGAGACAGAGGTTTATTATGGGAACAAGACACTATTATCCAATGGAAAATGTGATTTTAAAAATATATTCCATGGTTATTCTGGTAGTAAATACAGTTTTCCTGGAAAATTCCTCCAGCATTCCCAGGTCTGTAGAGTGGTGTGGGCAATGTACCACATGTAATTACTCAGGCATGTACTCATCTACTGTTTTGTAATGGGGCTAAAAGATAAAAAAAGGAAGGAAAGACAGAAGGAAGAATGGGCTTTAGTATTTTAATTAAAATGTTATCAATTTTTACATGTTGACATTCAAAGTGTTTCTCTCACACACTATTTCTAGCAATGCAAATTGATAGGGTTTAAAATGAAACGATCCTTCTGTAGAAAAATGAACAGTTCACGTCTAAGATCTTAAGAATTGACAGTCTCTCTCCTCATGTTTGTTTGCTTTCTACCTCCTGGAATTTATCTTAATAAAAAACATAATGCATATGGAAAAAATTTTACTTAAAAAGACACTACCCATCTTTTTTCCTTACAAATAAAAACCTGAAACCCCTTTGGCTACAGATAGGGGATGGATTAAATAAGTATGGTATATTCATGCCCTGGAAGTACATGTAACTAATAAAAATGATGGCAAAAATTTCACAGAAGACTGAAAAATTGTGTCCTGAGATAGTATGTCTAATATATTCTATTGTTTGAAAGAAAACATTTTCAAATTAATACATATGCAAATAAACGTATCTGGAATTATATACTGGGTTGGCCAAAAAGTTTGTTTAGGTTTTTCCATAAGATTTTGTGGAAGTGAACATTTTGGCCAACCCAATATGTCAATACATTTTAGCATTAATCTCTTTCTGGATAGTAAGATTAGGGGTGATTTTCATACTGTTCTTTGTATTTATTTGTATTCTATAAAATTCCTGGAATAAATACATACTACTTTTGGAAGCAGAAAAAGCACTAGATGTGACTTTTTAAAATTAAAATTAAAAAATGAAAAGTCATGTAATGAAGTCAAATTGGGTGTGAAGATACCTTAGAAACACCAAACAAAGGGATCTCTTTCTGGGTAATCACTCCAAGGGCTATTTCTTTCTAGAGGTCCTTGTTAAACAGATAAGGTGGCAGGTAATGTATATGAAAAATGGAAAAGGGTTCAGCACCAGTGTATCTGGGTTTTAGCTCAAGTTTTGCCATTTAAATGCTTAAATGAATTCAGGCAATCATTGATCTTGACTTATTTTACTTTTTTTAACCTATAAAAGATAATAAACAGCATGTTCATGTTAAAATAGTTGTTATAAAAACAATAAGGAAATAAAAACAAAATCAAGTAAAATAAAAATAAATCAATAAAATGTAAAGCTTTAAGCCACAGTTTCTAATTTTTCTCTAGTTTCTTCTTTGACATGAGAGAGTTGCTCAGTCATGCCCAACTCTTTGTGACCTCATGGACTGTAGCCCACCAGGCTCCTCTGTCCATGGGATTCTCTAGGCAAGAAGACTGGAGTGGGTAGCCATTCCCTTCTCCAGGGGATCTTCCCAATCCAAGGATCGAACCCTGGTCTCCTGCATTGCAGGCAGATTCTTTACCATCTTTGACATGAGTGTAATTTATAAGATAAATATCAAATCTCATTTCTTTCCTCAATGTCCCTGCCAAGCCAGTCAGAAGTATGCTCTGAGGGCACACAATATTGCTACTGGTTTGTACAGCATGTGCAATTCACAAGCCACAAAACTCCTGCGGGAAAATACCTTTTTGGTTGTCTCTTCAGTGCTCCACATGTGCTAAGAGAACAGTAACAACTAGGACTTTCATTGTGTGCTATAATGTTCCAGGGACTGTGCTAAGGACTGTGTTTATTATCTCAGCTAAGCCTCATAACAATCTTAACTAGTAGGTGTTAAGTAACTCAGTCAAGGACACCTAGCTGTTCAGAAGTGGGGAGATTAAAGCCTGGTGCTTGACCAGTACATTACAATGCCTTCTGTCACACAATGTGGATGGCTACTGGGATGGATAAGATATAGGTTCTAACTCAAAGTATACTGACGTTTAGCAGTGGAGCCAAAACATGCAAGCATTCCTAAATAAAATCAAATTGGGATCATGCCACATGGATTTTCCTCCAAGAGGAGTTGACATTGTATTTGTGTCTCAAAATTAAGCTTTGAACCTGTCATTTAGACAGAGAAGACAGCACGAGTAAAGACAGAACATAAAAGCAGATAAGCATAGGTTTTCATAATATTTACATATAGAAGTACACAAGTATTATATATATTTATAATATACTATAAATGATATGCTATATATATTCTATATATGAGATATATAATAGTAAAGGTAATATTATCCTTGAGGGCAGATGTAATCAATTTAACATTATGAACTTTTTATATAAGCACCCAAATAGAAACAGAGGAAATGTTTACAGTTGTATTAAGAATATTTGTTTCAAAGTATCTACAGGATGGACTTGGGCATGGGAGGGAGAAGCAGGGAATGTGTACGTAACATGGCAGAAGAGTAGACACAGCAGCAGAAATGAAGGCAGTAAGAATGAATACTGAAGAAGACAATGCAGAGTCAGCCAACCTTTGTAAGTTTGCACTGAGAAAAACTCAGATATCTTTTATAGTGTTACCCTGAATTTCTGGGGAAAACACTCTCTTGCCACAAGTGCAGAGAAGAAATTGGATAGTGGGAAGATCTAGACATGTTGTGGGGACCTTTTCATGGTTGAGTTGCAGGTGGGAATATAACCTTTGGAGTAATCTGTAGAGAGTGGATAGATGAAACCTTGCTGGTATTGGATGAGATAATCAGGAGAGGAATTAGAGGAAAAGCAATGAAGCTGGAGAGAGAGCCTTTGGTGCCTATTATACAGAGTAAGGTAAGCCAGAAAGAAAAACACCAATATAGTATACTAACGTATATATATGGAATTTAGAAAGATGATAATGATAACCCTGTATGCGAGACAGCAAAAGAGACACAGATGTATAGAACAGTCTTTTGGACTCAGTGGGAGAAGGCAAGGGTGGGATGATTTGGGAGAATGGCATTGAAACATGTATATTTATCATATGTGAAACAGATCGCGAGTCCAGGTTTGATCCATGAGACAGGGCGCTCAGGGCTGGTGCACTGGGATGACCCTGAGGGATGGGATGGGGAGCGGGGGAGGGGGTTTCAGGATGGGGAACACATGTAAACCCATGACTGATTCATGTCAATGTATGGCAAAAACTGCTACAATATTGTAAAGTAATTAGCCTCCAATTAAAATAAATAAAAAGAAAAAAAAAGAAACATTCATCAGAAGTATGGGAAGGGGAAGAAAAAGTCAACACAGGACTCATAAGAATCTCTGCCACCTCACCTTAATTATCGTTTCGGAAAACATAAAGAACATCTGCATCACTGGTAAGTCTGTCTTTGTATATTTCAGGGAACCCAGAGCCCAGCAGAATGTGAATGGACTACAAAATGCACAGCTAAATATTGTCCAGTTTTAATCCATTTAAGTGTAACACATTTCCTAGTTAAGCCATTCACCACTATTTGCTGACATTCACAGTGCATTTTCTTACACGCATTTACTTCAAAAAACACTGTCAGAAATTAAATTATGTTGGAGCAAGGTGATGTCTACCACAATTGGAAGAGAAAGAAAAAGTTCTTGACATTATTATCCTGGTGTTAATGTCCTAATCCTGATTTTTCCTACAAAGCAAATGGTTTACTATGAAGTGTCTAATTGATGAATATAATTAAAAACTGAAGTTCCTGTGAAGGGATCAAGGACCTTCTTTTGAGAAACCAAGAAGCTGAGTGTTAAGCCATTAATTTGCTTCTTCTGACACAGCTGCATTTTGTTACATAATGGTATTTATGGCATCAATAGTGAAATAAATACCACTATTTTTTGTGGTATTGTAATGAGGGCAAAACTAATTGCTCGAGACCCAAGTTTTCTTAAGGTGGGAAAGGTTAATAATTCTTTTTCCTTCACGTACTGGTTACACTGTTTATTAAGGGATAGACTTTTTGGCACTTTGTAAGGCAACAATTGATTCTATAAAATATTATTAGGAATCCACAGAGATAGAGAAGATTTGCTTGTCAGGACAAGACAAAAACTGTCTAAGATGGGGACAGCCAAAGATCACCTACCATTCATCACATGAAGGTAACTGCCTTCCTCTAGGTTCACTCAAGCAGAACATGAACAGAGGCCAGTGTTGATCAGAGAGAAAATGCTGCTTCTAGGAATGAAACTCTCTTCTTTTTTTTTCCATTTTTTTAGAAGTTAAAACAGTATGCTATATACTTCTGCTGAAACTGCAAGAGGACCAGACTTGATAAGCTCACAGAGTAGGAACTGATCAGTGGCTTCTGACGTGTTTACAGAATTCCACAACGATATAACTAACAAATGCTCAAAGTAGCCTCAAAACCAACGAAGACAAACATTGTTTCCAATCTTTGGTGAATTATTTTGAAGTTTCAGAGCATATTGTTCAGAATGGAATTTCACCTAGATAAGAATCTTCAGATCTTGAATATTTGGAGGATTATAAACTGTACCAAATTGCCATTCTATCACTGGAAAATGTCAAAGTATTTTTTTGCCATCACTCCTCCCCTCCGCGCAAAATTACTCTTGAAATAGGAACATTTTTCAAAAAATGAAGTTTCATTTGTTATCTCTCAATAATCAATAAGTACAATGAAAAATACAGCCAATGGTTCAAAATTAATTTATGTTATTAAGGCATAAACTGCTCGTATTGTAAGTTTCAAATGAAATACATAAAATGTACGCTGAGTCATAAGTAGTTCCAAGCAATTAATGCAGGAAGTAACTATTTACAGATGCAGCCCAGCCCTTCACTGGGGTCCTCCCTGTGTGAGAAAGCCTATAAAAAGGGAGATGCAAGAGAGAAAAAACTAGAGAACTCATCTTAGGAAAAAGAGTGGCGATCCGTAGTTATAAATAATGAGGACTTTTATTTTGTGGCTGGTTATTGATCCTGGAGATATCTCCAAAATTATTTTACATGACATGGTAATGTTGTGGAAGAAAAACATCTTAAATGTCTAAGACTTAATGTGTTGGTGAAAAATCTGTCATTATTTTATAGCCAAATTTTTACAATGTTTACGAAGCATTGTTTTCGCAATCATTACAGTCGATAGCAAGATAACATGCAGGATCTGTGACTTGATTGTGCAATTCTGCATCAAGCTCAACAATAAATAGCCTGTGGGTCTGGCCATAATTCAGGGCAAACCTTTGTGGCATTCTGGTATCATGAGGAATCACAGGATACAAAATGGGAACAAGGGTATGTGCTTTTTCTTATATCACATTAGATATAGCTGTTACTACTACTGATGAGGTGACAACTGTAGGGGAAGAAAAAGCCTTTTCATTACAAACATCATCCAAAAACTTCTAGTTCAGATTTGTGATCTGATCTTTTCAGTGTTGTTCATCTGTTGTAATAAAATAAATCAGGCATTTTTGAGAAGACAAGACTTCTATAGAATCCACTATACTTTTTTAATACTAAACACAACTGTGAGATCATCTCCTGGGCTTTTAAAAGTTAAAATTATATTCAATTTTTTGGAGAAAGCTTCTCATTGAACAGTGGCCTAGCTCAACATGAAAAAATTGATAATATTTGATTACAGATGGCATGTGTTATGATGTCCATAATTTTGAGCATCAGGCTATGGGTTGGAAATGTAACTCTTATTAATAGCATTTCTGGGGAACAATTAGATTTGACATGTCTCATTTCAATTTATACACCTATTCTGGAAACTTAATCTATCATCACTGCCAGGCCTGTCTGTAGTACTTTAGTGGTACTTTACAGCTAAAGTCACCACCACCCACCACCCATCTGTATAGCACTTGTAACTTTAGAAAAAATATTTGCACCCATTATTTTAATGAATCTTCAAAATGGTCTTGGAAAGAGCAAAAATTATAAGCTGAATTTCAGTTTTGAGCTGATAAGGAAACTGAAGTAACAATAAATTTTTGACAAAATCTGGGCTAAAATTCAAATCATTTGGTTCCAAACTAATGCCTGCTTTGCCTAGGAGCAGCCTGGTATTTCCAGGGATTGGATTTAATGGACAGATTCAAGTCATCAGTTAAAAATGTTGAGAATGTCCCGCTCACTATTCCTGCACAGAACCCCTGAGGTGAAATGCATCCTTGCTCTTGTTTCTTAAGATGGTTCCTTAACAGCAAAGGCAGAATGGAAGGAGTTTTGACAGGAAAACTACTTGTCCTTCTAGACCAAGACACATTCCTTCTTGGTAAAACCTATTTCTATGGTCAGTAAAGTGTTATAGCATCTGAAATATCCAGTAAAATTTTTACTTATGTCTACCTTGACAATTAGCAATTTGTTAGAGAATAATCACTATAACGTCCGTTTATCTTCCTACTAGAAAGTGGGATTTTCAAAGGAAGAACCTTGCTTATTCTTTTCCTATGTTTAGTTTCAAGCACGTAAAAGTTGCTCAGTAAAATTTGCTGAAGGAAGGAAGGAAGGAAGGATTTTTGGAACTTCTTTATGCAAATCACTCTGCTGTCTAAGTCTATAACACATAGAAGCTCAGAAGGAAGAAGAAATATTTGAAGTCAGTGTCATAAAGGATTGTCTTGAAAATCCGTGAAATATTGACTTTGCTCACTTGATTTGAAATCTACCAGTTGTTAGCCAGTATTAAAGAGATCAACTTTTTAATACAATTCTGTAACAACTGGGTAACTTGACCAGAACGGTATGCAAACTGCTCCTTTTCCATTGAACTGATCTATCACTCAAGGCAATAAACTATTTAAGAATGAGGGGGTATTAAGAATGGTATTAAGGAGAAAACATTACTAGCACTTGTATCAAATAAAACTGCTTTTTTGGCAAGCAAGGAAAATAAATATGTTGAAGATCTTCATAAACTCTGTATAAAGTTTGTAATCTTCTGAACGTAAAATTCTGCTTATAAGCAATGTGAAGGTAAAATTTCATCTTAAAACAGAGTGATTACTTCTAGTTCATCAGATGTTTACACAGAAACTTCTGGAGAATTACTCTAAGAAAAAGATAGAAAAGAAAATCAATAGTGATACTGCTCTATGAAATAAACTTTGGGGCCAAAACTGAACCAGAAGATTAAGATAAGAAAATAAGTGAAGTGAATGTTGCTCAGCCATGTCCAACTCTTTGCGACCCCATGGATTATACAGTCCATGGAATTTTCCACGCCAGAATACTGGAGTGGGTAGCCGTTCCCTTCCCCAGGGGATCTTCCCAACCCAGGGATTAAACCCAGGTCTCCTGCATTGCAGGTGGATTCTTTACCAGCTGAGCCACAGAGGAAGGCCAAGGTAAGACAATAGAAGTATAAAATAATGAAAAGGGCACCAATCTCAACCCTTTAAGAACTACTAAAGATGATTTCATAAGTGTATTTCATATACACAAAATGGAACATAGAAATTGTTTTTGCTATTTCATGGAGTCATTTTCAAGTTGTAAGTAATACCTTTCTGCTTAACCTTGTGGTATTTGCAAGCCTTCATCAGACATTATTTGGAAAAATATACTTCACAGCATTATTACAAATTTCTCATTTTCCACATATATTCTTTCTTAAAATAGTATTCTTATTTTAAATAAAAATTTTAAAAATACATTTATCTTTAAAAATGCCAACCTGCTAATTAAATAAGCAATTATAGCTGCATTTACTGTTTGTAGGTAACATCCTTCTTCCTATTTGTATTTAATTCTAAAATGTAAAACCTTTGTCAATTATTCAACAAAAATGACTTCAACCATATATATATATATATATATATACACACACACACATATATACTTAATACACAATTTAGTATCCCAAGTAATTAGAGAGTTTACATCATTTTCATATTTGTTTATATCATAGCAGGTCTTCAAAACTACACGGTTGAGAAGTAACTTACCCTTAATAACCTAGTGTTAATGATCAGGTCCAGTCAAATTAGAATCAAATAACCTTCCTTCTATAAAATTACCCATGAGTAACAAATGAGTTCGCCACTCAAACCAAGTGGCTCCCACAACTGGCAGCAAGTCAAGAGGAGAAACAGAAAGATGGAGTTGATAATCTGAAGTTATCTGGGCTCTCTGACTGCTTTTGATAACACGTTTTAATTTTTGAGCCTGGTCGGCCAACTTCCATCTGCCTTAGTATCACAATCCGCTTTAAGTTTTAGCTAAAGAAATATCATATCCATTCTTTTACAGTTGATAATTGACACTTGCCTATTCCTTTTTTTTTTCTTTTTTTGGTAAACATTCATCCAAAGTTCTCGCATATATATACAGATCAGATCAAAACCATATATAAATAGCAACTGGTCATTTTTTAAATGTTAAAAACTTCAGTAAGTATTTACTCTCTCTCTTAAAGTGTGCCAACCATACACATGTTTCAGTCTACTCCTGATGTTACTAACTTAGGAATTACTTTAAGAATTACTGACACTATAAACTACAGGACAACACCTAGATTTTTTAGGATTGAACCAAGTTTGTAAGAAAGTTAGTAAGTAATGTGACAATGGAGACAACATATACACTTGATCCTATTGCAATTACTACCCAGAGCCAAGTTCATTCAAAAGCCTGTTTTGGGAAAGCAAAATCCATCCTCTCTGGTCTCATGGTTTTCCCTTCCTTCCATTAAGGCACACTGATATAAACTGTATTTCAGTTTTGAAATATACAACAGACCAACGTCATGTTTAGTAATTTTTTACTTATACTTTGTTGAGATTAATTCCATTATGACCAATATTGTCATATCACTTAATTATATTGACATATATAGAATTACTTATAATAAATTAGATATATTTAAATAAATTCTAGTTAAGAATTTAAATAAATGAGAGTCATCTGGCACAATGACAGAAAGAAACTATACAGGAGTGGCAAAGGCATGTTCTATTCTCTGGGTTAAAGTGAATTTAGCTTGACTGACAGAACTTGGAGGAATTCATTCTGTGGCCAGGATACTTTCTCTTTTGCATAGGATGAAAGAACTTTGGAATGAAATTTGGTGGTGATAAGAAGGTAGAAAAGACCAGAATACAAGGGAGAAGTTGGGTTTTTTTTTTTCAATAAAGAATTACTTATAATGATACTATAATCCTTGAAAGTGACTTTTCAATGGGCATTTATTCAGCACACACTATGAAACCCACACTGAACTGAAGCATCAGATGATCAAATGGCACTTCTCTTGCTGCCTCTGCCTTGGCAGCCTGAGCGTAACTATGAGGACCAAGACGAAATAAACGATTCAGATGCTAAATAAGACTGGGTCAGGTCCCCTGCTAGGGCTATGATCAACAGAAGCATCCACCCCTCCAGAATCCCCTCTCCCCAATATACTTCCTAATTTGTATGACTTGAGAGTCATGAAGGAGATAGTATTCCTAACAGGGAATACAGAGGTCTGTTTTCTGTTCCCCACAAAATAATCAAGTTAAATGAATGAGACACCAGGGGAGACACTCATAGCAGTTGCCTAGGTGGGGCCACTGCCATGTCACTCACTGCCAGCCTCTGCACTTACCATCACAGGAATGAAACAGAATCTGCTGAAGAACTTGTCAGGGAGTCGTATACACACCCTCTGTGGCTTAGGGATACAGAGGGGGAGACAGAGAGATGCCTGCTTGTCATTTGGGGATTTCTGGAAGCAGAAGGCCTGCTGGAACAGTCTATGCTAGGGGTCAGAAAACCTAAGTGAAGGAGAAGGGTCCCCTATGGTTCTTCTTGTTTCCCTAAGGGTGCTGAAGACCTCAGTGGTTAACTGGGCTTCATGTAGAAGAACATGGAATTGAAGATGGAAAAAGTGTGGGCTGGTTCACAGAGTGGTCAAATGAGGTGACCCTCATGAGGGAGTAAGAAAGGATACAAACTATGTATAGAAGGTACCAGAAGTAACAGCATGTAGTGTTTAAGTGTTTTGAAATCAAAGATATATGAGTTCAAGCCTCAGTTCCAACTACTTCAGAGAATGTTGTCAGTTCACTGAAGGTCTCTGAGCCTCAGTTTCCTCCTCTGTAAAATGAGACTAATGAGCTCTACCTCATGGGGCTTTTGTGAAGGATAAACTGGGCAATGCTTTTAGAAGTGACTTTAAAGGATTACACTAAGCAAACACTGTTATAATTACTTAATTCATATGCTACAGCTGTATGATCTTACCATATTACACACATTCTTAGTCAGCTAGAGTCATAAACAACTATATGCCTTGCATATTCCCCAGAGGCTGTAGTCTACAGTTTTCAAGCATGACTTGGAATGACCCTGTCTTTGTACAATCCTATTCCCTTTGCATGTGGATGGATCCTTTGAACATGTGGATATAAAACACCCATGAAGGTTTTAGCTGGGAAGGCCTAACCTAATCATGTGCTGTGCTGTCCTCAGTTGGTCAGTTGTGTCTAAATCTTTGTGACTCCATGGACAGTAGTCTGCCAGGTTCCTCTGTCCATGGAATTTTCCAGGCAAGAATACTGGAGTGGGATGCCATTGCCTAGACTCCAGGGGATCTTTCCAACCTAGGGATCAAACCAGTGTCTCTTGTATTGGCAGGTGGATTCTTTACCACTGAGCCACCTGGGAAGCAATCGAATCACAGAAGTCCTTTAAAAGCAAGGATTTTCCCAGACGTAAAAGAAGTCAAAGTTAGGAAGATGCAAGCATGAGACGATCTCAAAACACCTTTGCTGCTTTGCAAAATGGGAGGGCCATGTGAGAAGGAATGTGTATGACTTCTAGAAGGAAAAAGCACCCCCTTGCTGACAACCGGTGATGAAACATGGACTTCAGACTATACATTCAAGGAGCTGTGTGTGTGTGTGTGTGTGTGTGTGTGTGTGTGTGTGTGTGTGTGTATTCAGTCACTAAGCTATGTCTGACTCTTTGTGACCTCAGAGACTGTAGCACGCCTGGCTTCCCTGTCCTTCACTACCTCCTGGGGTTTGCTCAAATTCATGTCCACTGAGTCAGAGATGCTATCTAACCATCTCATCCTCTGCCACCCCCTTCTCCTCTTGCCTTCAATCTTTCTACCAATAACCTGAATGAATCTGGGAAAGGGTTTTTCCCCCAGAGCCTCTAGTTAAGAACTTAGCCTAGCTGATGATCTGAGTTCAGCCTTATGAGGCCCTGAGCAGAGAACTCACATATGCCTGTCTGGACTTCTGACCCACAGAACTATGGGATAATAAAGAAGCATCTTTATAAGCCACTAAATTTGCAGTAAACAATTATGCAGCAATAGGAAGAGCACATAGATTTTGGTACCAGAAGTGGGGTGTCACTCTAACACATACCCAAAATATAGGGGTGACTGTGGGACTAGGCAGGAGGAGAAGTCAGAGAGATGCAAGGCATGTGGAAACTACAGAACACTGTTGTTGGCTTGAAGATGGAGCATCAGCTGCAAGGATGGAAGAGATGTCCCTAAGAGCTAAGAATGACCTTCTAGCTGAAAATCAGTAAGGAAATTCAGACCTTAGTCCTACAGCCACAAGGAACCTACTTCTGCTAACAGTCAGAAGATGCTTGGAAGCAGTTTCATCCCCAGAATCTCCAGAGAACAATCTAGCCCTTTTGGCACCTCAATTTTAACCTTGTGAGATGGTAAGCAAAGAAACAAAACTTCTGACCTACAGAAAAGTGAGCTAATAAGTGGATGTTGTTTTAGGCAGCAAAGTTGTGGTAACCTACTATGTAGCAGCAATGGAAAACTAATACAGACACTGTAACCTACTTACTGAATAAATGCTATTTATTAAGTGAAAGCCATTTATTGAATGCCCATGAAGCAACTGATATGTAATATCAGGACACATTTCAGGTGAAGTCTGGGCTGAAAATTCTCCCTAAGAATTTTGATCCTGGATTGTTAGAATTGAAAAAAAAAATTTGTTTTGGAGATTAACTACAACTAGAATTGTCAGACATGTCTAAGCATCCCTGGTGATGTAGACAATATTTGTTGGTGGCAGTGGAATTGTGTAAAAGCTACAGTCAAATATGATGGAGGCTGAGCATCAGTATAATTTGGGCATTAATTTCCAAGGTTTACTCACAGGTCAGTAACATACAGAATAACTACAGTGAAGTGCACTTTTTTTTTTTTTTGCATAGGGTAAAGTCCCAGAACACTTAAAAGAGGGGTGGATATCGGTAGCTTAGAATGGCTTTAGGAGGAAGGCAGTCCTGCCTTTAGTCATTAGCACTCAGCAAGTCTCAACATTGAGTACTAATGACTGAAGCGTAAGAAAACTCATGATGAACTAAAGTAAAACTGCACCATCTCCATCAAGTCTGCTCCCCTGCCTCTCCCCCCACGTATCATCATATCTTATCACAGTGTGCCAAAAAAAGCATCCCTCTTATTTTAGTATATTTTTATGGAAAATGATCAAAGAACACTCTCTCAGGGACTTAATTATCCTTCCTTGGAGGAAATCCTCTTTCAGCATGAAGGCAAAAAGTAAAGGCCATTCCATCGTGTTCTCCTTCCATCTATGCCTGTTAATTTTAAAACACATGTTTTGATATTAGAATATTTTAAAAATATAACTGCTGCACTGACATCTGGTACTATGGGCAACCAGCACAAGATTAACAACCAATGGGAACTGGAAATGCCTTTTCCTAGGAAGGAATGGGGATAAAATTAATTTGATGATCACTTTCACAAAGAAAGGCTTCCCTGGTGGCTCAGAGGGTAAAGCATCTGCCTGCAATGCAGGAGACCTGGGTTCGATCCCTGGGTTGGGAAGATCCCCTGGAGAAGGAAATGGCAACCCACTCTAGTATTCTTGCCTGGAAAATCCCATGGACAGAGAAGCCTAGTAGGCCACAGTCTATGGGGTGGCAAAGAGTCGGACATGACTGAGCGAATTCACTTCATTTCACTTTATAAAGACTTCCTAATTCACAAAGAAAAAAAAAAAAAGGAAGTGCAGTCAAAGAACTAATTTATAAATCATTGGATTTATAACCCTTATCTATTTAAGTTTTCTTAGAATCACTTCAGTTCAGTTTCTCAGTCTTGTCCAATTCTTTGTGACCCCATGGACTGCTGCACACCCGGCTTTCTTGTCCTTCACCAACTCCTGGAGCTTGCTCTATTTCTTAGAATAATGATTCTCAAACTGAATTACATACTGAAATTAACTAGAGATCTTTAACAAATTCTGATGCTTGGGTTTCACTCTCTTAAAAAATTCTGAATTAGTTGAAATGCAGTTTGGGCACCATGGTGTTATAAAAACTCTCCAGGTGATGCTAACATATGGCCAAGTGGGATACATATATTTATTTACTAGTCTTGGCACACATGCCTCTGGGTCATGGCCAGGATATACATTTGATCTACTCTTGGGGAAGGGCAAGTATGAATCCACTTTATCTTCTCCATTGGAAGACTGGATTCTAGAAATCTCTCAAATACCAAAATCCATGAGTAACTGCTCTGAAATGAACATGCCAGAGAACACTGCTTTTATCTTAGTATTTTTGCTTTTCCAAAGTTTTTTATTTTTTTTAATTTGTCTGATTGCACTGGGGCAAGGTCTTGTTTGAGTGCAAATTGAATCTTTTTAATAAGAAGGATATGTTTCTCTACCTTGAGACCATGTACAGTCTAGTGGTGGTAGGCAGTGGCCCAGGGATGTTCCTAATGGGATTAGAGGGATATGAGCAACATTAAAACCTTGCATCACAAATCCTGACTCCTTTACTGCTATCGCTGTGACATGAAAACTGGAAAATTAATCATTATAGCTTTAAAACCAACCTCAGTTGGCACAGTAGCAAATTTAACAATCAATTATCTACCTTCTACACTACATGTGGGGACTTAAAACCTTCAGGCCAGGGATATACCCAACTAAAGGTAGCTTTAAACTTTATCTTGGCTGAAAATTGGATAGCAACACAATTTGACTTTTAACAAAACAATCAGGATTCATTTAAGGTTGCATCAATGTACAGAGAATAGAAACTTGAGTGAGAGAAGCTATTAGAAAGTGCATTTATTGGGGAGGGGACAGAATTAATGGAACTCTGATTTTTTTTTTTTTAACCCCACCTTACATTTTCTTTAGCTCTCATTCTCACGTACATATTGATGATGAATCAATTGGAACATCTGTATGATTGTCAGAGTTTTCTGACAAGGGGCCTAAATAAGATTGTTTGTTGGAAGGTTTACTGATGTATAGTTGAAACCGGAAGGCTGGAGGCCAAACAGATACTTAACAATGACTCTGGATTGGATAGTTGACAAGCCCAGAAATTATATAAATGCAGCCCCAGGAGGTGCTTCTTCAGCAGCTGAATTCATCCAAGATTTCTGCCCTGATGTTCAAGGCACCTGATGGTGACTGTTTTCTCTTTCCATAACTTCTTTATCTCACTGGTGACTGATGGTTAAAAAGAATTTTGTGCCCTTTCCTTACCACCCCCCACCCCCCGCAAAGAAAAAGTTCATGACCTTAAGGCATGCAGATAAAAGTAGACAGACACATTGTTTGCAGAGGCACCTCCAAACAGAAAAAGAATTTTCCCATGGAGAATGTTCATCAGAGGCAGAAGAAAACATACCACTATAATATAATACTAGGTCATATTTGTTGATCAAGTCCTCTAGGCTGTGCACCTATCACACATTAACTCATTTAATTAACGACTCTGTGGGGTTGTTGCTATCATTATTCTAATTTTACAAATTATGAAACTGAGACACACAGAGAATGTAAGCAACTTGCTGAAAGATACACAGATAGCAGTAAAAGAGTCAGGATTCAAGAACCCAGGCAATCTGGCTCCAACGAGCCCACTCTCTTAATCACTGTACTGTATTTTAGTTGGGTGAAAAGGACCTCATGAAGTCAAGAAAAGGATACATTGCTCCATTGGGAACTGGGAATTTCAGGGAAGGTTCTGGAGGGTGTTTGTATCTGAGCTAAGAAAAAAATGTTAAATAGAAATTACATGGATGAAGTAAATGAAAGGAGAATGAAATTTATAGCAGATGGGGCAATGCAAGTAAAATCAAAGAGGTTAAAAAAAAAACCTTCATATTGTGTGTTGAGCAGTTAGATATGGCTGAGAAATAAGATCCAAACTAGGGAGATGGTATGGAGAATTAAAGAAGGAGGGCACCATGACAGTTGTAGACGGAGTACTTGGACTTTATCCTACAATAAAGAAGCTCAAGTGTTTTTAACATGACCCATAGAAAGAAATACATTTTACACAACAATCTAGTATATTTATATGCATATGTTTGTACATATATACTGGAGAAAGAAATGGCAACCCACTCCAGAATATTTGCCTGGAGAATCCCATGGATGGAGGAGCCGGGCAGGCTGTAGTCTATGGGGTCACAAGAGTTGGACATGACTTAGTGACTAAACCACCACCATACATATATACTCTACATTTATATATATAGATATACATATCATACATATATATTAAACATGTGTATGAATGATTTTAAAAGTGGATGAAAAGTTTTAAGACAAAATAACTAACTTTACTATGTATCCATATTTTCTATTCTACTTTATTTTAGTCTACTTCACTTGTTTATTTGTTTAGGAGACTATTTCAGTTCAGTTCGTGTCCTGACTCTTTGAGACCCCATGGACTGCAGTAAGCCAGGCTTCTCTGTCCATCACCAACTCATGGAGCTACTAAAACTCACGTCCATTGAGTTGGTGATGCCATCCAACCATCTCATCCTCTGTCGTCTCCTTCTGCCCCCACTGTCAGTCCCTGAAAATACATGTTTAATTGGATACAACCCACAGTTTGAAAAAGAAAAACAGGTATTATAAATGTATGGAATAATGGTGATCAATAAAGGATTTTGATCATGTCAGGGAGAGTTATCACTCAACTGGATCACTTTTATAACATTCATTAGGTGTTTAGGGTGATTCTGAAAAATAGACTGGGAGGAAAGAGATAATTTTCCAAGATCAGGCAAAAAAGGACAGGGAATCCAAAATCAAGTCTAGCTAGACAGCAGGAAGAATACATTCAGTAAGTTCGAGGGATGATTCCATATTGGAAGCATGGTCAAAGGAACAGTCATAGCATCCTCATTCTTTGGTTTACTGCTTATCTTGGTAGGTTATCTTCATAGGGTTTCTGACACACTCACTTGAGGGACAGGAAATAAAAAAGTGGTATCTCCTTCTGACTCTAGATTTATCTTTCTAGGCACCGACCATCTGAAAACCCATTTTGATTGTCTGAGAATAAAACCTTAAAGGGAGGGGATATATGTACACATATGGCTGATTCATGATGCTGTACAGCAGAAACTAATACATTATAAAGCAATTATATTCCATACAAAATTGTACACAGGATTGTTCTGAAAAGTTATTAAAAGCAGATGAAGAGACATGGCTTTCTCTGCTCAACCCACTCATACAAATGGCTATGCAACTACCAGAAACAAAGTTAGTATTTCTTTCTCAATATCAGAGGCTTGAAAGATTTTTTTCTTTAACTTATTATAGACAAAGCAATAATGCCTTACAAAGTATTTTAAACATCAGAATAATTATTAGTAATATATTTGGTGCTATTGGGTTATTATAATTCGCTAATTTTAAAATATTCAAATATATTTGGACTCTCATTTTTCTATTTTTAGTACTGATTTTAAGTAGAAAAGAAAAGCAAAAACAAAGGAAGTTACATTTAAACAAATGAGTGAGCTCAACAAAGAAATGAAGAAGTTCTTGAAGGATTCCCCAATCTGATATTCTTGGAATCTGGGACTGGGCAAAAGTCCTAAAGTCAGTGTGGGAAAGGTGGAGAGGAACCAGGTTCTAGAACAGAGATATTTACTCCTTTGCCCTATCTGGCCCAATCTACCTCCAAAAATAAAAACACAGACATACAAACAAGAAACAAAGCTAAATTAGAAACATAGCCACTAAAACTGTCGATTCTGGACTATGTTGTCTGTTGACACCTGGCTTTCGGAAAATCCAATTTTCCCATAACTCATTCATTTTAGCCTTCAATTCTAAAGAAATTACCCTCTTCCCAGACAGAGTTTGCATAAACAAACACATAACAATCTACAATTTCCCATTAGCCTACAGTTAGCTCATTGTCAGTAGAATTTTATTTCCTAGTCCATGAGAGAACCAATCAAGACAGACACTTGGGAATGTACTTATGCTACCTTGGATCATCACTATCTAAGAATATTGATTCTGACTTCAGAATTCAGCAGCAACAATTTAGAGAATATCTGAAACCTATTTCAGACAAGATGGAGTGTAAGCAAATAAATACAATAAAAACAATGGGCAAGTCACTAAGAAACTTTTACCAAGTCTGATATTGGAAAGATTTCATTCCAGTTGACTGTCATAGATTTTAGTTCAAAATATACTAGGCCTTCTCCATGGTAATGCACAGCTAGAATGAGGAAAGTCTAGATTTTCAGTCAATCAGCAGAGTAATAAGGACATAATTTTATTTAACCTTCCTACATGGCTGTTGCAGGTTGAATACAGTAACCCAAATGGGCCTTAGAATAAGGCAATAACCTTCAGCCCAAAAGGACTCAGTTTCAAATCCTAAACCAATGACATAACAAGTATTTTTGTGAAAATCATTTGGCATGCAAATTATTTGAAAGTCATTAGGAGGTAGCACATACCTACATGCATAACGAGTCCATTTTTATGTTAGCATATCCCTAAGGACTTCCCTGCTGTGTGTGTTATACTGCAGCTGCTTTGTTTTATGTGTTTGCATTAAAATTTTAATTTTCATATACACATCCTTAGGCCATTTTATGAAGGGCATGACTTTTAAAATTTGGCCAATATATTAAATTAATGTAAAATAAGGTCATCTAGCAAGTTGTCCTAAATCAATTCTCTGTGTTCCCTCTGCACACTCAAACCTTCCAATATGGTTTATTTATTATGGGTAATGCAGAAGTAAGATCCAGGCTCTGAACTCTGACCATCTGTCAGATTAACGTGCATATGCACTGACTGTCTTTCTCCAGATGATGGATACTACCACAAGTCTTCCCTAAAAGAATATATCAATCCTCTTACCTGTGAAAATAAACAAAAGCCACAATTGA
The DNA here is from genome assembly GCF_029378745.1 of Bos indicus. Lineage (NCBI taxonomy): Eukaryota > Metazoa > Chordata > Mammalia > Artiodactyla > Bovidae > Bos > Bos indicus. Next base: position 32,287,042 of record NC_091770.1, read on the forward strand.
TTTATATCAACAATGCATACATAAGATAGAGCTTTGCCCTAAACTGGCCATTGTGATTAGAATACGACTTCATTGCCTCAGAAAACCTGTCTAGTATTATACAAGTAGAAGGACTGTGGCAAGGTTTAAAAAAAATAATTGTAAAAAGGAAGTAACGTAATGTAGTGATTAGGAATAAAGATTCTAGGACCAGATATTCTCTCTGAGAGCCAGTTCAAACATTAACTACCATGTGAGTGTGGTCTAGTTACCTCACCTCTTTGAACCTGCTTCCTCAATTTAAAATAAGAACAAAAGTAATGAGTACTTACAAAAGACTATTGTAAAGGAGAAAAGATCCATGTAAGGCACTGACATCTCATTCAACATGTTTATTATTATCATTATTACTACTACAGAGATAACTTTAGAATTGCTATTAAAAATCAAATAAGGATGTGGTGGCATGCTGTATTCTAAATTCTGATTCAACCAGCCAGTATACATATGACATTCATATCAAATTGTCACCACAGAGCACAGTACTAAAGGAAAAAGTTTTGGCTTTAAATCTTAACTCTATGACTTATCAGCTTGTTTCACTCATTATTGCCTTGACATCTCTACAAAATGTATAAGAATAATATTACCTCCTTTATAGTATTGCTGGGATGGTTAAATATGTTAATATATGTCAAACTCTTAGAAAAAAAAAAAAGCAACTCTGGAACTTTTAAGCACATGGCAAATATTTGCCATTGTTATTATCCAGTCTAATTCTGAAGAGAAAATGGTCAAATACTGAAAAATCCAGAAAAACAACAGAACTAATCTAGTAGTCATTAAAACAATAATCATTTAAAAATTATAATAATAACAATTAAAATAATAATGTTATGAGTGAGTGAGTAAAAGTCGCTCAGTCGTGTCCGACTCTTTGTGACCCCAAGGACTGTATATAATCCATGGAATTCTCCAGGCCAGAGTACTAGAGTCGGTTCCTTTCCCTTCTCCAGGACATCATTCCAACCCAGGGATCGAACCCAGGTCTTCCACATTGCAGGCAGATTCTTTACCAGCTGAGACATCAGGGAAGTGCAATAATACTAGAGTGGGTAGCCTATCCCTACTCCAGTGTATTTTTCTCTGGAATCAAACTGTTATCTCCTGCATTGCAGGCATATTCTTTACCAGCTGAGCCACCAGGGAAGCCCAATAATGTTATAATTAGCTCAGATAGAACATGCTATTGTTCACTTGTTTTCTCATATAAACTATCCAACATGTGGGCTTCCCTGGTGGCTTGGTAGTAAAGAACCCTCCTGCCAATTCAGGAGATGTGGATTCAATCCCTGGGTCAGGAAGATCCCCTGGAGAAGGAAATGGCAACCCACTCCAGTATTCTTGACTGGGAAATCCCACAGATAGAGGAGGAACCTGGCAAGTTACAATCCATGGGGTCACAAAAGAGTCAGGCATGACTTAGCAACTGAGCATGCATGCAAATCCAACATGGACTTCTCAACAAGCCTGTGATGGAGGCAATCTATGGATTATTATCATCAGATTATACTTCACGAAACTGAAGCTCAGAAATCAATGAGTCGCTGAGCTACATAATAACACTGAACAATAGAGCCCAGGGCTAACATCTCAGGCCTCCTTCTTCAGTGTCCTTTCAACGACACTGCTTCTCAACAGCCAAAACCCAAAATTCACAGCAAGGCTGTCCAACAGCCAACCTGATACAGAACCCTCCTTAAACAAGACACTGTGATTTCCCAAATCAAAGTACAGTGCCTCTGGACTCAGTAATTCTAGAGAAATTATAGGTAACAACTGCTAAAAATGCACAGACCATAGGGTCATCACTACAGAGCTGCATCCTAGAACTATCAGTTCTGGTATTAACAGATTATATTCATGTGAAGAGGATCCAGTTTTCCATTGTCTGTGACACTTCATATTCCCTTTGCCTCTCAAGTCTGTTAATGATTATTTGCAGCTGGATAGGGCATTGCGGGAACAGGTTACTTTTTTTTTTTTCCTGGCCACTTGGCAAGGCTTGCTGAAACTTAATTCCCAGACCAGGGATTGAACCCTGGGCCCTTGACAGTGAAAGCACTGAGTCCTAACCACTGAACTGGCAGGGAATTCCTATGAACAGGTTACTTTAAAAAATATTCTTGTGCTTCTCCATTTTTTCAGCCACTTCCATGGAAAAGTACATATCTTCATTTTGTTTTTAAATTGCTGTTTTTCCCATGGCTTAGGTAATTCAGGCTATCCCTAATTACACACCACAGTAAGGGACAGTTAGTATACCTCTAGTGCTCCTGGCTTTGCAAATAACAGGTGGAATCTGTTTAATAGCAGGAAACCATCACCCCATGGAAATTATCCTCTATGCTTTTGATAAAATTCATGGCCATAGAAGGTTGCATTATGCAAATTTCCAAGCATTAGAACTTTGCCACTTTTCACTTGTTTCTGTCATTAAAAATGAAAGAATATATGTGGATACACACTCATGCCAAAAATACATATATAAGCATATATATGTCTTCATTTATAACAAAGAAAAATGGCTTAATTTTATATATTTGAAAATAAGACCATTTAGCACTCAACTCAGAATTTACACACCACTAAGGTGAAAGAGAGGGGAAAAAAAAAAAGAAACTGAAGTCAGTAAACACACAAATCTTTCCATTGACAAGGTGCCCTTTCTCAGCTTCTCTCCACTTTACCTCTGATTTTATTTTCAAATTATGGGCTTCAGACAGTTCTGCACAATTTTTTTTCCTCCTAGAGGGAGGTCATCCTTATGTCTTTTGGGGAAGAAGCTGCTCATGAACATTCTTAGTCAGGAAGGCAGTCAATAAGCATTTAATGACACCCTAGTCCACTAAGTACCGTCCTAGGTGCTTAGAACTAAGTCTTTCTTCAGGGCAAACAGGAAGGGGAAAGCTGTAAGTTCAGCATCATTACTTATATGAATGCTACAGACTGACTTGCTCTCCTCCCAAATTCATATGTTGGTTAAAGCCCTAACTTGTGAAGTGATGGTATTTGGAGATGGGACTTTTTGCGGGGATAGTTGGGTTTAGATGAAGGCATGTGGGTGGGGCTTAGGCAGAAGACAGATGAGCTCTAAGTTAGACATTTACAACCAGCCTCCTGTTTACACTTCCAGATATAAATAACAAAAGGAACAGGGTAAACACCTGAACATTGCCTCCAGTGGACACTTTCAGACCATGGTAATGGCAGGGGCAGAGAGGAGCTGGGCCCTGCCCAGAGAAGAGAGAAAGAGATCACGTATGTCTCAATTCTCAAGGTCAAGGAGGTTGTCTCAATGACATATGCACAGAAAGACTCCTTGGGAATCAAAAAGGGAGAGGGTGCCACCCCATAAGAGGTGATGTCAACGTACCACTAGCCTCCTTGCTAGAATCCATCCTGGCTGAGAGATGCACGTGTGTACATGGGAGAACTTTGGGATAAACCACATATGGTCTCAGAACCAGGGAGAGCAAGATGACTGACCAGAGGACATCCAGAAGAGATACCCCATATAAAAGAGTCAAAGCACCACGAAGGTGCGACTCTCTGAGCTTGCCTGTGTGTCTATCCACACATACTCTTCTTCCTCCTAATAAACACTTGTTTCACTACTTTCCGTGTCTATGTGGAAATTCATTTCTACGAAGCCAAAGGGCCAGGGTCGTGTCATTGGTCACTGATCCTCATGGTTTAGTGGCCAGGATTTAGCACTCTCGGCATCACAGCCTGACTTCAGTCTCTGGCCAGGAACTGAAACTCCGCTTCAAGCTTCTGGAGGCCCAGGCCACCCAAGATCAGGGTCTTCATGATGGGATTTTGTTGTTCAGTTGCTCGGTCGTGTCCGACTCTTTGTGACCCCCATGGATTGCAGCACATTAGGTTTCCCTATCCTTCACTATCTCCTGGAGTTTGCTCAAACATGTCCATTGAGTCGATGATGTCATCCAACCATCTCATCCTCTGTCACCCCTTCTCCTCATGCCCCCAATTTTTCCCAGCATCAGGTAATGTCCTTATAAGAAGAGACCAAAGAGGTTGTGCTTTCACATGTTCCTATTCTGTCTCTCTCAGTCTCTCTCTCTTTCATCTCTGGCTCTCTCCCTGCCTTGAGAGGAATGGGTAGGAAGGCAGTCACTTATAAGTCAGGAAAAGAGCTCTCACCAGCAATCACCTTGATCTTGGACTGTGAGAAAATAGTTTTTTAAGCCACCTTGTCTATGCTATTTTGTTATGGCAGCCAGAATTAAGACAATCACTGATCTCCTTAGGCCATGAATAAAAGATAAAAATATTTTCTTCTTCCACCTCACGACCTATTAAAACAAACAAACAAAAAATTTGGTATGTCTCCTTGGGCCAAATGCATTGTTGTGACATATATGTCTTGGCTCTGGACCAAATTTACAGACCAAATGCTTCCATGGTCAAGAAGACTCAAAAGTTCACAAGCACACCACCTCTTGGGCAAATTAGAAAGATTTCCAACAGCTTAATATTTTGTATCAGAGTTTCTCAGCCTCTTCATTATTAACATTTTGATCCACATAATTCTCTGCTGTTGGGCTATCCTATGAATTTTAGGTCATTAAGCATTATGCCTGGCCTGTATGTTTGATATGCCAGGAGCATCCCCCAACCCAGTTATGACAAGCAAAAACATTTCAGACCTTGCATAATATACCCTGAGGGGAAAAATCATCTCCATCAAAAATTCCTGCATGTGTGTATGCTAAATCGATTCAGTCGTGCCCAACTCTTTGCAACCCCATGGACTGTAGCCCACCGGGGTCCTCTGTCCATGGGATCCTCCAGACAAGGATATTGGAGTGGGTTGCGATGCCCTTCTCCAGGGGATTTTCCTGACCCAGGGATCAAATCTACATCTTCTGCATTGCAGGTGGATTCTTTACCACTGAGCCACTGGTGAAGAAGTGGCTTTTAATGGGAAGCCTATCGAAAATCCCTATCTAGACCAAAACATCACCAAATATATGTAATTATGTCACAGAAATATCCTGTAACAATGGCATATACTGGCCTAGCAATATAAGGACTTTAAACATCATAAGAATCTCTCTCTCCACCTCTGCTTGTCCCCTTCTATTTCTCTCCTCTCTCTCTCTCACACAAACACACACTAAATAAATGCCTGTTAGAAAAAAGAAAAGAAGGAAATGAGGCAGCAGGCAGCAGAGAAAGAGAGTACAATCTCAAGAGAGAAAGTCTTCGTTGATTTGAGTTCTGAGCCTAGCCTGAATTTTAGAAAAGTCTCATAATCTCTCCAAGCCACTGCTTTTACATATGCAAAATTGGGGAGTTGCCTAGAAGATACATATAGTCCCTTTAAATAACCTCTTTTCCTTAATGTATTTCAGATGAGTGGAGTAGAAGGAACATTTTGAGTTTAAAGTTCTGAGAAAAATTAAGTGAGCTAAGTTACATTCTAACATAAACTAGATGAGCTTCAATTCTAAGAACAATTTGGCCAGCTATCCTGAGTATCTTTGATGATGCCAGGAACAGATTGGCTGGATGGCACTGAATGAAAAAAATCTCTTCAACACAGCCTTCTCAATCTGGACTATCCAATGTTCTGCCTAGGATAACTTTAATTTGGAGAGGCTTAGAATTTTTCCTTGATGTCTCACAGGCTGTAGGGAGGACAGTCCATGATAAATGCCATCTTCATTAAAAGTAAATTCTTGCCAATGATTTCATGCTACTTTGTTTTACAATGCTGCAGATAATTTGAGACCTGTTGTCCACAAAACAGAAGTTACATAAGATTGGAAAGAACTTTCTACTCTCTTCTAGAAACTTATAATACCAAACAGGGATCTAGAGGGATGCATCTGAAGTTTGCTTATAAATGGCCCACTGCAATGGGAAACCCTTTGACTGGTTCACTGGCTAGAAATGGAACAAAAGGGGAAAAAAAAGTCATCTGTTAAAACATCTGACCATATCCCTGCTATAAAATATATGCCATAAAGTATTATTGCAATGTTTAGTCATGCTTTACATTGGAGGTTTTCCATAAAGAGTTTAAGAAGCATGTCAGCTTGTAGCTGCAGAAGACAGAGGTAAAAGCAGTACTTGGGAATGGGAAGTAGTTCTTGGGATTATGGAAGACCCAAGGAAGAAGTCATATACAAATTTCCCCCGTCTTCATTTCAGAGAATGTGCTCTTTGTAATGAGAAATAAGGAAGAATATTTGAGAACATTTTATATTCATAATGAAAACAAAGAAAATACCAAAGACTGTATTCCCAGGTTTCTCAGTTCAAAAGCACCAACCTCATTGTTCCAGAAAAGTCATTGGCCAGAAAAGTCATTCAGGATGACAACTGGAGAATAGTAGCTTTAGGAATTAATAGGAAATATCTCATTAAATATTTCAGTAATATCAAGCTGCTCTCTTCACAAAATGATGGAACTATTCTCTAATTCAACCCATCTCCCAGGGAGAAGACAGTAGATGTGAGTAAATAAACATTCCTAACCTGTCTAGTCACATTAGCATATTAGCCACAGAGAGAGAAGATAAATAAATTTTGGGACCACCTGAAGTGATTTGTTGATCAACTGTGTACATAATCACTGCTTTTGTTTCATTAATTTTAATTACCTGTTTTCCTTTTGTCCTTATGCCTGGAGGTGAATTTTTCATCACAAATGGGGGGTGATTTTATGAATATCATATGCAAACAAACAAATTAGACTCACCGAACTTGTGAAATCATTTCTCCCCCTTCCCTCCTCTAGGGTGAGCTGATATTTTCTGATATTGATTCTGTGGTAACATTCACAAAGGTATTAATCAGGAGAACAGGAGCTTTTGTGAATTCAGTACAGTTTATTACAGAGTACCTCATTATAACACACTACCAAATCTATAACCCCAATAATAGCAGTCCCTTAGTTATAAACAAATCACATGTTTAAATGGTTGCCCCTTTTCATACTGCATACTGGCATACTCTTTACAGTTTTCACAAGAACTCTTGAGAAAGAAAAGGATAGAGAATGAAAAATAAACAGTAGCTTCTGCTTAGGGGTGATAAACCTACAGGTAGATATCCTCACAGACCTAAGCCACCTCTTACTCCCCCTCTCCTTTCTTACACTGCCTCCAAATGATAATTTTGCTTTTTGACACCATTATTCTAAAATTAAGCATTGTATCCCATATTTGTGGGTAACATACAGCTTTTTTATTATTTTCATTTTCAAGCAACTATTATCAAAGTTTAATTTTTATTTTTAATGATAAGAGCCATATTTTGGTGACAGCCTTTGAGCCAGATCCCCATATCTTGCTGGAGTTCCTGCAAATGTGCATATGCTTTTTTAAAAGTCTTGCAAATACTAATAACCATTGATCCAGTCACTGTAATCATGTGGAAGAATATGTCCGAGAGTAATTATCTTAAAGAAAAATAATGTTTTCTTCTCACAGATGTTCAAAATAACATTATTTATAATATTTGTGTTTGTGTGTAAACTCATTAGGGGCTTTCATTATTGTACATCTTCCAATTTTTATTTAGTATATATAATTAAAATAATTTACTTTTAAAAAGCATTCTCCTTTAACAATGATGAGAGCACTAAAATACTTAAAGAGCTGAGTAACTTAAATATCTTTTCTAGATGTATATGACATAAAAGCATGAGACTTTATTAAAGGAAAGAAAGAGAAAATATGGAGCTATTTTAATGCTTATTACAATTGATTGACAAACTGAATGTTGAAACACTAGAATTTCAGTTTGTCTGAGGCAAAAAAAAAAAAGTCTTATTTATTGTTTTGTCCTTTACTCCTTGCCTGGAATACTATAGGTACACAATAAACTCTTGCAAATATATGAATACAGCCTTTTAATTGGTTCAGAAGCATGGATAGTAAAACAGCTCTTTTAAATAGAACATGGATTTCTTAAGAGGGAACAGATATAGTTGCTTCCTCATTCAGCTTCATATTGGTCTCATTGTACGGGCAAATAGTTACCTTCTTTGGGTCTCATTTACCTCACTGATAAAGTAATCCAGTGCTCTGCCTTTCCAATAGCAGAAAGCTAGATAAGAGAAATAGTAACCATTCATAACTGTGGCATAAACTTTATCTTTCCACATGGAAACATAAATACTTTATTCCTGACATTACTCTGCTGATGTTTCACACCTTTGCTTATATGAAGAACAATAAATAGGAAAAAGTGCTCAGTAATTTTATTGACATATCTGCTTCCTTATTGTCCTCAGCTCTCAGTACTAGTAACAACCACTCCATGAACTTGATGACTTCATTGGATTATGTTGGAAAATGAGAAAATAAACTGTAGTGAGAACTTTCAACTACAGGAAAGGTCAGGTGAAAGTGAAAGTTGCTTAGTTGTGTCCTACTCTTTGTGACCCCATAGATGATACCGGAATGCAAAAATAGGAAGTTAAGAGCCACTTGGAGTAACAGGCAAGTTTGGCATTGGAGTACAAAATGAGGCAGGGCAAAAGCTAACAAAGTATTGCCAAGAGAACACACTGGTCATAGCAAATACCCTCTTCCAACAACACAAGAGAAGACTCTATACATGGACATCACCAGATGGTCAATACTGAAATCACATTGATAAAATTCTTTGCAGCCAGAGATGGAGGAGCTCTATACAGTCAACAAAGACAAGGCTGGGAGCTGACTGTGGCTCAGATCATGAACTCCTTATTGCCAAATTCAGACTTAAATTGAAGAAAGTAGGGAAAACCACTAGATCATTCAGATTTGATCTAAATCAAATCCCTTATGACTATATAGTGGAAGAGACAAATAGATTCAAGGCATTAGATCTGATAGAGTGACCGAAGAACTATGGATGGAGGTACATGAAATTGTACAAGAGGCAGTGATCAAGATCATCCCAAAGAAAAAGAAATGCAAAGGGCAAAATGGTTGCCTGAGGAGGCCTTACAAATAGCTGTAAAAAGAAGACAAGCGAAAAGCAAAGGAGAAAAGGAAAGCTATAACCATTTGAATGCAGAGTTCCAAATAAGAGCAAGGAGAGATAAGAAAGCCTTCCTCAGCTACCAATGCAAAGAAATAGAATGGGAAAGACTAGAAATTTCTTCATGAAAATTAGAGATACCAAGGGAACACTTCATGCAAAGATGGGCACAATAAAGGACAGAAATGGTATGGACCGAACAGAAGCAGAAGACATTAAGAAAAGGCGGCAAGAATACACAGAAGAACTATACAAAAAAGATCTTCATGACCCACATAACCATGATGGTGTGATCACTCACCTAGAGCCAGATGTCCTGGAATGCAAAGTCAAGTGGTCCTTAGGAAGCATCACTACGAGCAATGCTGGTGGAGATGACAGAATTCCAGTTGAGCTATTTCAAATCCTAAAAGATGATGCTGTTAAAATGCTGCACTCAATATGCCAGAAAATAGGGGAAATCAACAGTGGCCACGGGACTGAAGAAGGTCAGTTTTCATTCCAATCCCAAAGAAAGGCAATACCAAAGAATGTTCAAACTACTACATAATTGCACTCATCTCACATGCTAGCAAAATAATGCTCAAAATTCTCCAAGCAAGACTTCAACAGTATGTGAACTGTGCAATTCCAGATGTTGAAGCTGGATTTAGAAAAGGCAGAGGAACCAGAGATCAAACTGTCAACATCCACTGGATCATCAAAAAAGCAAGAGAGTTCCATAAAACATCTACTTTTGCTTTATTGATTATGCCAAAGCTTTTGACCTGGTGGGTCACAACAACTATGGAAAATTTTGAGAGAGATGGGAATACCAGATCACCTGACCTGCCTCTCGAGAAATCTGTATGCAGGTCAAGAAACAACAGTTAGAACTGGACATGGAATGACAGACTGGTTCCAAATCGGGAAAGGAGTACGTCAAGGTTGTATATGGTCACCCTGCTTATTTCACTTATATGCAGAGTACATCATGTGAAAAGCCCGGCTGGATGAAGCACAAGCTGGAATCAAGATTGCCAGGAGATATATCAATAACCTCAGATACGCAGATGATACCACCCTTATGGCAGAAAGTGAAGAAGAACTAAAGAGCCTCTTGATGAAAGTGAAAGAGGAGAGTGAAAAAGTTGGCTTAAAGCTCAACATTCAGAAAACTAAGATCATGGTATCTGGTCCCATCACTTCATGGCAAACAGATGGGGGAACAATGAAAACAGTGAGAGACTTTACTTTCTGGGGCTCCAAAATCACTGCAGATGTTGACTGCAGCCATGAAATTAAAAGACACTTGCTCCTTGGAAGAAAAGCTATGACCAACCTAGACAGCATATTAAAAAGCAGAGACATTACTTTACCAACAAAGGTCCGTCTAGTGAAAGCCATGGTTTTTCCAGTAGTCATGTATGGATGTGAGAGTTGGATTTTTATAAAAGAAAGTTGAGTGCCGACAAATTGATGCTTTTGAACTGTGGTGTTGGAGAAGACTCTTGAGAGACCCTTGGACTGCAAGGAGATCCTTGCAGTCAATTCTAAAGGATATCAGTCCTGAATATATATTGGAAGGACAGATGCTGAATCTGAAATTCAAATATTTGGCCACCTGATGTGAAGAACCGACTCATTGGAAATAACCCTGATGGTGGGAAAGATTGAAGGTGGGAGGAAAAGGGGATGACAGAGGATGAGATGGTTGGATGGTATCACCAGTACGATTCACATGAGTTTGACTATGCTGCAGGAGTTGGTGATGGACAGGGAAGCCTGGCGTGCTGCAGTCCATGGGTTCTCAGAGAGTCGGACATGGCTTAGTGGCTGAACTGAACTGAACTGAGACTACACAGTTCATGGAATTCTCCAGGCCAGAATACTGGAATCAGTAGCCATTCCCTTCTCCAGGTGATTTCCCAATCCAGGGATTGAGCCCAAGTCTCCCGTAGTGCAAGAGGATTCTTTACCAGTTGAGCCACAAGTGAGCGCAGGTATAATTTGGTAACCTCAGTTAAAGATAGTATCCAAAATTCTTCAAATAATCCTTAGGACTGCATTAAGTTCTAAATTTAAAGTTTTAAAAAATAAAAAAAGCAAGATTTTCATACCTTTCCTGAGTGCTGCAAGGGAAAGGAAAAATAACAACAACAAAATGCTTTCTCATTCCCAATTACTTTGAAATATTCTCCATGGATTACTATTTCCTAAAATTCACCCCTCCACATCCCCTTTTAAAAGATTTTTTAAAAGCACACAGCTATTCTTTGATAAGAAAAAAGCCACTTTTAGAGTTTGGCACAGGACCTAAAACACGGAAGCCTCTCAACAAATGTTAGCTCCTCTTTTTTTCCATCTCACTCAAGCTTTCTTGTTTCTATGAGCTAAGTTTTATTTTATAAGACTTTTTCCTTAATCTAGATTCAAAAGAGATATCACTGAGTGGCAAAGAATGAAGTTTAAAATCCTAGATTAGTGACTCTAAGTGTCAGTAAAGGCAACTGGCTTCCACATTTTATGGAATGCTTCCACATTCTGGGGTTCCACTTCCCTTCTTGTATTTCTCTTTCAATTTGTCTGTTTCTCTCTCTTTCATAACCCATTGCTCCTTGTGAGCTGGGATTATTAAGTCGTACTTCCAATTCTTTGGAGCTATAAATCCCAGTTCATCCAGGGAAATTTGCCCTTACACTGGTATACACTGCTCTTGGATTTTCTCCTCTTTTGAGTGGCTCCTGTTCTTCAAAGTTTGTTCACTCCATTTTCTAGTGGAGTGTTACCATCCCCCATTGTGGAAAGTCACAACCATAAATGTTATCACAGAGACATGTCATAAAAATCTATCTTTATTATATAGAAATCAGTAGATATAAAAAGAAAACTCTTCTAAGTAAGTAGTATAATATTCCACATTTCATAGTTATTGGTAGTAGATTGGTTTTGGGAGTAGAGCCCAGGAATAGCGATATCACATAATTCCCTTTGGATTAAAATTCAGTAAAATAAATCTGTAAACTAGAACTCATGAAAGAGTCATTAGACATAAAGCGTGTAGACGATCAAATTATAAGGTTGTAATGGCAAGGGGCATTAAAATATGAGTTTAGCAATACATAGTATAGAGGGCCCGATACTCAGTCTAATTCTATTAAATGTAGGCTTCAAGAATTCAGATCACCAGCAATGTGCTGTGACTTACGTTTCAACCAATTTCTAGAAGATATTTAGAAAGAAGTATTTCCTGAAATGTGACTTCAGATGTGAACAGAGAGAAAAACACAGGGATAAAGCTATCAACACTTTTTCTTTTCTTCCTGTTAGGACAACACTGAAAATTCGTCAGAAGCATCTGCTCCTAAAATAACACAATAGAATAGAAACTGACAATTGAGGCTTAAATGTTAATTTCAAAGATTAATTATACTAGAGGGTTCATATTTAGCAGCTGTCAATTTGCTACCAACAACTGTAATAAAAATCAGCAAAACCTGAACTCTTCTTCTGCCAAAGAGACAGACAGTCATCTGTGAGTGCTGGAGGATTTTTGTGATGTTGTTTCTTGAAAACGCAAATGTCTATTTCATTGAAACAATATCTTTCTCTATTGAAAAAATATTTCATTTGACAAAAAAAGGACTTTTCCTACATTTTGAAAAAATTAGTATATGAAAAAGTGTGGGAAATTATTGTTGTTTGAAGATATTTAGGCAGTGTTTTCTAACCCGGGGTAATTTTTGACCCCTGAGGGGATATTTGGTGATATCTAGAAACATTTGTGTGTCACAGTGGGGGACGCTATTGGTACCTAGCGCACAGAGACCAGAGAGTTGCTAACAAACAAGGCAACTCCTATGACAAAGAATATTTGGCCCAACATGTTGACAGTGCTCGGGTTAAGCAAATTTGTTAAAAGGAATTCATTTGATGTATTCAGACTAAAGATAGGTTTGCATTCACAAACTTTGTAGACCATGGTTTCCATTAGAAGTGTGGTAGAGAGCTGCTCCAGGCAGACACTGGCTGTGCTTCAAGTAAGTGCTAGCAGACCAACCGTCTAACTCTTTAGATTAAAATTATAGCAAGTACTGATGTAATTAAGTCTGTGTCAGCACTTACACTAGATATGTCTATGTACGACACTTTAGAACTGGGTAATAAAAATGAATCCTTAACTAAAATGGTACAGGAAACTTCTTTGTATAATAATCTTCTAAATGTACCTTAGCTAATGTTCCACACAAGCTCTTCAAGAAACAAATGTTAAAAAAATTGAATATAGTCTTATCCCAACTTTTATTTCATCACTTTTTCAAATTAAAGTTGTTTTCAAAAAGCATATATAAAACAGTATAATTAGGCTACTCATTTTTAAAGTAATAATTTTAGGGAGTATATATAATTGAAACAGCTACTTTCAATTCAAAAAAAAAGGACTAAGGGTACATATTTTGTCATATCTACTTTCAACTAATTATTGACAAAAATATTTTATATGTAATATTGATTGACTTTAAAAAATGTCATCGAACATGTTAAAGTATTTTCAGAAAAACTATTATTTTATTATTTACCCAGTGAAAAATAAAAGAACAGAGAATAATGCAGGGGCAAATATTCATAAAATTTATCTTTTGGCAAATACTATCACTAAGAAATGTAAGGAGGACATACTCCACTATCAACATAATGATTTTCATTTAAACCAGAAAACATTTCAAAATTGTGGATCTTAAAACTTACTCCTTCATTTACATCCCAAACACTTAGCATCTCTCTCTCGCTCCCTCCCTTCTATCCTTCCTCCTTCTCTTCCTTCAGTTCAACATTTACACAGTGCTTAGAATTTGCCTATTATCTGTCCTAATTTTTAGAACTGGCCATGGAACAACAGACTGGTTCCAAATAGGAAAAGGAGTACATCAAGGCTGTATATTGTCACCCTGCTTATTTAACTTATATGCAGAGTACATCATGAGAAACGCTGGGCTGGAGGAAGCACAAGCTGGAATCAAGATTGCCAGGAGAAATATCAATAACTTCAGATATGCAGATGACATCACCGTTACGGCAGAAAGTGAAGAGGGACTCAAAAGCCTCTTGATGAAAGTGAAAGAGGAGAGTGAAAAAGTTGGCTTACAGCTCAACATTCAGAAAATGAAGATCATGGCATCTGGTCCCATCACTTCATGGCAATAGATGGGGAAACAGTGGCTGACTATTTTTTGGGCTCCAAAATCACTGCAGATGGTGACTGCAGCCATGAAATTAAAAGACGGTTACTCCTTGGAAGGAAAGTTATTACCAACCTAGACAATATATTAAAAAACAGAGACATTACTTTCTCAACAAAGGTCCATCTAGTCAAGGCTATGGTTTTTCCAGTAGTCATGTATGGATGTGAGAGTTGGACTGTGAAGAAAGCTGAGTGCCGAAGAATTGATGCTTTTGAACTGTGGTGTTGGAGAAGACTCTTGAGTCCCTTGGACTGCAAGGAAATCCAACCAGTCCATCCTAAAGGAAATCAGTCCTGGTGTTCATTGGAAGGACTGATGTTGAAGCTGAAACTCCAATACTTTGCCCACCTGATGCAAAGAGTTGACTCATTTGAAAAGACTTTGATACTGGGAAAGATAGAGGGCAGGAGGAGAAGGGGACAACAGAGGATGAGATGGTTGGATGGCATCACCAATTAATGGACATGAGTTTGGATAAACTCCAGGAGTTGGTGATGGACAGGGAGACCTGGTGTGCTGCGGTTCACGGGGTCGCAGAGTCGGGCATGACTGAGCGACTGAATTGACTGAACTGATATTAACTCATTAATTCCCCTAACACATACACACACACACACATCCTACATTTCATAGACAATGGAACTAAGGTGTACAGAGATCAAGTAAATAGCCAAGGTCTCATAGACTGTAAGTGACTGAGATAAGACTTGTATCAATGAAAGCTGATCCTAAAAACCACATACTTTCACCTTTTGTAGGTAGCCTCTTCTCTATATCATGTGCTACTAATTTTCATATTTATCTCAGGTCTGCCCCAGTAGTGTGACCTTGAAGGAGACTGAATGTGAATGAAAGGTTTCAGGTCAATTCAAAAATAAAGTTGTTGCAGGATGGTGGCCTTATCAGCTGCTTCAGCCGTGGAATTACTTTGGCCAGAAATCTCTTAGAAGTTGAAAAATAGTTAGATCTAAATTGAAAGCATCTGTTCTCTTCCTGTCATCTGTTTATGGCATCCATTTTAAGTTACTAACAACTCATTTATTCTCCATAAGGAGAGCCAGAATAGGATGGTATTTAAGAGGGTGGAGTCTGGAACTCAGCTCTTCAGTTTAATTCCTAGAATGGCTATAATTATGTTTCTATTGCATTTCTTGAATGTTGGGCAGAAACAATGGTATGTTTTCTTCTTCATGGGAACACTTGTCAGGTCATATTTCCTTATCTCATTCTAGGTAAGTGGGGCCATATCTCTAGTTTTTCTTCAATAATATAAGGATGGAAATAATGTGTGATGATTCCAGCCCAAGATGCCTAAGAGCCAAGAGTACCTTGTCTCAGTTCTTTTTCTTGCCTTATCTAAATCTGGATGGAGAAGAATTGAGTGCAAGGGAGGATTCAGAAGCTTAAGGAATAGTGGAGCCACAACATGGAAGAAGGTTGGGTCCTTTGATTAATACATGGAATAAAGCTTCCACCCCTGACACTGAACTATTGTGGATTATGCTGAGAATCAAAAATAAATCTTTATTATGTAAAACCATTGGAATTTTGAATTGTTCCTTATAACAGCTTGCTTTCATTAAGCTACTAATGTGAATTTATACCATCATGTGACTGAAATGACTACTCTCTTAAACTCCAAATTACTTTGGCTTAGGATTGCTTTCCCAATCTGTGTCCCTTTCCAGAAGCCTTGACAAAGTCCCATTACCTATGTATCATTTCTCTGCCCTCAATTGTAATGTCCTATATTTCAACACTTCTGTATAGATTTCAAATTTCAAATGTTAAAACAACTTAGTTCAGACACAATATTTACAGCAGTTAAATGTTGATCTGTAAACCTAGGCAATGCCAGTACAATTGATATAAATAGCAACTATCTAAGTAAAATATACTGAAACTCTCTGCTGTAAAATCTGACTTTTTCACTGTTTGATTGGGCTACCTTAATGAACAAAACAAATAATATGGCTCATGTGGTCATAACTCTCATAAAATTATTTCTAATATTAATGTTATCATTTCCTATAAATGTTTTTCTTTTCACAACAAATAAGGAATTCTTTCACACTGCTATCCCCTTAGCAAATTAATGAGTAAATCTAAGTCTTCATGAAAACATTTCAAGAAGAGCTTGCTAATGCCTATGAATTGCCAAAGAGATGTAATTCTAAAGGATATGACCTCTTAGAAAGTACTTGGAAGAAATGTTATGTTCAGGATTTCATTGTGTTCATTTAGAAGTTATGCCTTCAGGGTCTTCTGTTTGTGCTGGATCAGTCCCAAGAAGGATAGGAACAATTTGTGTATCACTCAGCCTTGGCAGATGAGTAGATCCTCCAATAACCTTTTCATCTCCAAATGTCTCAAACAATTTTAAAACTAAAAGATTATTGATTGATTTGGCTACACTCCTTATAATTTTGACAGTAAGACGCTCAACACAATGTCCTTTGCATCCATCATGCATGCTATTCTCAAAGGCTGAAAGAATATAGGGTACTTCTTCTGAACTTTTATATAGCCACCAGAGTTAATAGATATGTGATACTTATATATTTCATTAAGAGCAATATACTGATATACTGATATATTAATATAAACAATATATTGATCTATATTTTTAGTTGCCTGTAAATAAAATCTTTGGGAAATTACAGAATGATTTAAAATGAATGTTTATCTCAGGAACATATTTAAAACATTTCTTCTGCAACTTTTTCTCTACTAATTTCCCAGTTATCTTGATTAGTGCTGCATGTATAAAACAAATCAGATGTGGCCGTTGATCTTTAAAAAATTGCAAAAAGCTAAGTTAGATAGAGAGAAAGACAAATACCATATGATACTAATTTTATCTGGAATCTAAAAAAATATACAAATAACTTTTATACAAAAAGAATAGACTCACAGACACAGAAAAAGGGATTGATTTCCTCTTTGATTACAAAAGGGAAACAGGGGGATTAAGTTAGGAGTCTGGGACTAACAGATACACCTTCAGTTCAGTTCAGTTCAGTCCAGTCCAGTCGTTCAGTTGTGTCTGACTCTTTGCAACCCCATGAATTGCAGCACGCCAGGCCTCCCTGTCCATCACCAACTCCCGGAGTTCACTCAAACTTATGTCCATCGAGTTGGTGATGCCATCCAGCCATCTCATCCTCTGTAGTTCCCTTCTCCTCCTGCCCCCAATCCCTCCCAGCATCAGAGTCTTTTCCAATGAGTCAACTAACTCTTTGCATGAGGTGGCCAAAGTACTGGAGTTTCAGCTTCAGCACCAGTCCTTCCAATGAACACCTAGGACTGACCTCCTTTAGGATGGACTGGTTGGATCTCCTTGCAGGCCAAGGGACTCTCGAGAGTCTTCTCCAATACCACAGTTCAAAAACATCAATTCGTAGGCACTCAGCTTTCTTCACAGTCCAACTCTCACATCCATAAGTGACCACTGGAAAAACCATAGCCTTGACTAGACGGACCTTTGTTGGCAAAGTAATGTCTCTGCTTTTGAATATGCTGTCTAGGTTGGTCATAACTTTCCTTCCAAGGAGTAAGTGTCTTTTAATTTCATGGCTGCAATCACCATCTGCAGTGATTTTAGAGCCCCAAAAAATAAAGTCTGACAGTTTCCACTGTTTCCCCATCTACTTCCCATGAAGTGATGGGACCAGATGCCATCATCTTCGTTTTCTGAATGTTGAGCATTAAGCCAACTTTTTCACTCTCCTCTTTCACTTTCATCAACACAGGCTTTTTAGTTCCTCTTCACTTTCTGCCATAAGGGTGGTGTCATCTACATATCTGAGGTTATTGATATTTCTCCTGGCAATTTGATTCCAGCTTGTGCTTCTTCCAGCCCAGCATTTCTCATGATGTACTCTGCATATAAGTTAAATAAGCAGGGTGACAATATACAGCCTTGACATACTCCTTTTCCTATTTGGAACCAGTCTGTTGTTCCATGTCCAGTTCTAACTGTTGCTTCCTGACCTGCATATAAGTTTCTCAAGAGGCAGGTCAGGTGGTCTGGTATTCTCATCTCTTTTACAATGTTCCACAGTTTATTGTGATCCACACAGTCAAAGGCTTTGGCATAGTCAATAAAGCAGAAATAGATGTTTCTCTGGAACTCCCTTGCTTTTTCAATTATCCAGCAGATGTTGGCAATTGGATCTGTGGTTCCTCTGCCTTTTCTAAAACCAGCTTGAACATCTGGAAGTTCACAGTTCACCTATTGCTGAAGCCTGGCTTGGAGAATTTTGAGCATTACTTTGCTAGCATGTGAGATGAGATGGTAGTTTGAGCATTTTTTGGCATTACCTTTCTTTGGGATTGGAATTACAATATAGAAAATAAATAAACAACAAGGACCTACTCTATAGTATAGGTACTTATATTCAGTATGTTGTAATAATGTATAATGGAAAACAATCTAAATCACTTTGCCATACACCTGAAACTAATACAACATTTTAAATCAACTACACTTCAATTTGTAAAAGTTGCAAAATAATGAACAAAAAGGAAACATATTTCTAGAGGTAAGAGGTAAGATATTTCTTACACAGCTTACAACAAAAAGTCATAGGTAATAAAATCATAAAATCATTTGCTGAGTCTGTTTTAAAATGAGATGATCAAAGCAATAAACACTGTACCTTAAACTTAGAGACCAGAAACGTGACACGTCCTGAGAAATAGCTATCAGTAGGGAAGTCTTGACCATATGTTCACAAACTCAAGTTGAATAAAAGGAAAAAGGCTGAAGTCTTGGCAGACCAAGGTCACTAGCTATATTCTAATTAGCACTTAAAACTGCCAGCATCTTCACAAAGAGCTCATTCCTTTTCTTAAGGGTTAGTAGAGAAAACATTTCAAGACTACTGTAAAATTAATAGCACTTTTTAATTTTGTTTTTGACATCAAAATATCTTTTTTCTTAAGAAGCATTAGTGAAACAGAATTAAAATTAAAATTTCTTACCCAGCATAGAATTAAGTACAGCATGGTGGCTGTACTGGAGAAGCATTTCAAAACTTTTAAGTGGATTATAACTCAGAATAGTAGAAAGGGAACATATATTTGACAAAGTATTAGAACAGCACAGAACTTTAAGCATACACCTGTGTTCACTTTATATATGAAGAAACTGAACTCCGAGAGTACTGAAATCATTCAAAGTCACAGAATTAGTTTGCCAGTAGATTTTGGACAAGAATTTGGTAAGAGTTTCATCCTGCTGCTCACACTATACATGAAAGGTGTCTAGGTACTATAAACCAAAGGGAAACGAAATGTAATTATGGTGAATGAAGTAAGAATAAATGAGTAGGAAAAAGGTGTAAAAATCAGAAGTGAGTTCTAATACTATATCATAGTAACTTCGGGTTACTAGTTTTTTTTTTTTTTTTTAATAAAATGGAGACAATAAACTCTGATTTTGTCCAACCCATAGGACCTTGGAGAGACTAAAGTATGATAATAAAAATGGTGAATATTGTAAATTATTGCTATTTTCAATTATCATAGAAAGTTACGCAATTAACAGCTATTTTCTAGACTTTTTTTTCCTTATAGCAGAGATGTGATTATAATACATAAATGAATTAAGAATGAGACATTGCATAGTTCACATATTTTTCTCAGGGATGCATAAACTGCTCTTTGTTGATACATTTTAATTTAAGAGATAATTTTTTTCTAAAATATATATGGATATTTTAAAGCTCAAGTATATAGGTAATTATCCTAAACAAAATTTTGAAGTTGAACTAACAGGCAGTTCCCATATTAATTAAGGCACTATGGGTAGCAGTATGGTATTCTGAAAAAGAAAAATGCCATTTTCTACTGATGAAAGTCTCTCTTCTTTCAAATCACTCTAGGTCCCAACTGGTTGCTTGGGGCTGGTGCACTGAGACGACCCAGAGGGATGGTACAAGGAGGGAGGAGGGAGGGGGATTCAGGATGGGGAACACGTGTATACCTGTGGCGGATTCATGTTGATGTATGGCAAAACCAATACTATATTGTAAAGTAATAAACCTCCAATTAAATATATTAAATAAATTTATATTAAAAAAATAAATTCTCTTAAGAATTTTTTTTAAATTTTAAAACATTTCCTTCATTTGCTTCAGTTTTTCTATTCATACATAGATTTAAGAAAAGTTGCCAAAATGTACTAGGAGGTCCTGAGTACCCTCACCCAGTTTCTTCCGATGACAACATCCTGCATAACAACAGTACGATATCAAAATGCGGAAAGTGGCATTGGTTTAATCCACAGGGCTTAGTCCAGTGTCACCAGATTTAAAAGAACGCATGCTTGTCTGTATGCATGTGTGAGTGTGTGTAAATCTCTATGCCATTTTGTCACATGTGACACATATGATATGTTAACTATCACGACATCAAGATCAGAACTACCCCATCACCATAAGGCTCCTTCTTGCTACCTTCTTATACCCACATGCACTCTCTTGCCCTACTACAATCCTAACTCTTGCCAAACCACCATATCTCTCTTTATTATGGTGTCATTTCAAGAACGCCAGATAAATGGAATCATCCAGTATATAAACTTTTGAGATGGAAATATCTACTTAAAATATAAAGAAGTTTCTTCATATGCTGTATAAAGATGTTTTTCTAGAAAGGGAGAACATATTTCCATAAAACTTGAAAAAATAACATTCTAAAGTAGAATTTTATCCAAAATAAAACTTGTTTCCTAAGATCTAAAATTGTTTGAGTAGCTGCAAAATTTGTATCTAAAACCCGGAGTTATAAATATTTTACTTATTTCAATACTTGAGTACTTCAATTCATTCACACATCAGACTTGGTTAGATTATTCAGTGTAATAAGAAATCTGATATAGACAGTAGATAGCTTTCTATGGTTGATTATTATAATACCATTGTCTTTGAAGCAGGAAATTTATTTTTTCAATTATTGACTACAGATTTTAATGTAACACTGCTATGATTACAACATTTGTTTTTCAGGTACATTCTGAAAATAATTTGATTAAACAAATTAGTGAATATCCATTCAATAAAAGGCTATATTGCAATTTAGAAGGATAACAGTACAAAATTTAATGATCTGGGACTATATTCCTGAGCTATTAGTAATCATCTAGAAGGTTACAAAAATATTTTATGTAATACGGTTTTATCAAATAATGCATACAAATGCACACAGATATTTAAAAAGACATTTGGAATAGTATATCCATATTGTGTAGTAAGTATTTAAAATGGGACACTCTATTGTTTGGAATATTGTTTGGAACAGTATTTTTGATATGCTTTTAAAAGGAACTTAAACCCAGTCTGACTTACAAGATAACTGTTCTTATATAAAGGACAGTATTTCCCTTATGCTACAAAGTCAGTCTTCTTGTACAGTAACATTATTTTCTTATTATTTAGTTGTACTTAATTTAATTAGCATTTTTGCTATATTCATTTTCATAAAAATAATTCAATTTTTGAATTTCCTTCATATCTTCACCAGCAAAAGAAGAGTGGTTAAATAATACTGATTAAACAAATTGTTTCAAAACAAAAACTAAAAAAATAAAGACATCAACATTTTAGTTTCTCTAAATATGTCAATTCAGCTTTAATAAAGTCCATAGAGTGTACATGCTGCAATGTTGCCCAACTCACATCTTATGATTTCTTCTTCCTTTACTTATTAAACAAAGCTGCAGTACAACTGCTCAACCATTTACCATTTTTTTCCTGTTTCACAGCAATTTTTAGTGACATTCATAAATTATGGCATGGTATTGATCAATATTATATATAGCTGTGGGTAGACTTTTCCCTCTTCTGCCACCACTGGCAACATAGAAAAATTGTCCAATCAGTGCATCTGCTTTTATTGCCCTGAATAAAGCTTGCAATTTATGGTCTCACCAGTATGTAATTTTCTTTTAAAATTGGAAGTTTACCTTTCATATATTAGGCATTAGGATTAGTACTTCAAAGGTATCTATTATAAACTTCAATTAACAAGCACTCATAGAATAATAGGGTCAATTACTGATATAATTTTCTTTTAATATTTTACATTTATTATCATTTTGTGACCACAAATATATCTCAAGGACATATTCTCTTTTAATTTTGAAAAACGTCATGCAACTTGAGAGAAACTGCATCACCTACTTTAAGAAAACAAATGTGAATCCTGCAGTATTGATGATGGGAATGCTACTACTACTACTATTCGGTTCAGTTCACATCAGTCACTCAGTCGTGTCTGACTCTGCAACCCCACGAATCGCAGCACACCAGGCCTCCCTGTCCATCACCATCTCCCGGGGTTCACTCAGACTCACGTCCACTGAGTCAGTGATGCCATCCAGCCATCTCATCCTCTGAGGTCCCCTTCTCCTGCCCCCAATCCCTCCCAGCATCAGAGTCTTTTCCAATGAGTCAACTCTTCGCATGAGGTGGCCAAAGTCCTGGAGTTTCAGCTTTAGCATCATTCCTTCCAAAGAACACCCAGGACTGATCTCCTTTAGAATGGACTGGTTGGATCTCCCTGCAGTCCAAGGGACTCTCAAGAGTCTTCTCCAACACCACAGTTCAAAAGCATCAATTCTTCGGCACTCAGCTTTCTTCACAGTCCAACTCTCACATCCATACATGACCAGTGGAAAAACCATAGCCTTGACTAGACGGACCTTTGTTGGCAAAGTAATGTCTCTGCTTTTCAATATGCTATCTAGGTTGCTCATAACTTTCCTTCCAAGGAGTAAGCGTCTTTTAATTTCATGGCTGCAGTGATTTTGGAGCCCCCCAAAATAAAGTCTGACACTGTTTTCACTGTTTCCCATCTATTTACCATGATCAGATCAGATCAGATCAGATCAGTCGCTCAGTCGTGTCCGACTCTTTGCGACCCCATGAATCGCAGCATGCCAGGCGTCCCTATTCATCACCATCTCCCAGAGTTCACTCAGACGCACGTCCATTGAGTCAGTGATGCCATCCAGCCATCTCATCCTCTGTCGCCCCTTCTCCTCTTGCCCCCAATCCCTCCCAGCATCAGAGACTTTTCCAATGAGTCAACTCTTTGCATGAGGTGGCCAAAGTACTGGAGTTTCAGCTTTAGCATCATTCCCTCCAAAGAAATCCCAGGGCTGATCTCCTTCAGAATGGACTGGTTGGATCTCCTTGCGGTCCAAGGGACTCTCAAGAGTCTTCTCCAACACCACAGTTCAAAAGCATCAATTCGTAGGCGCTCAGCTTTCTTCACAGTCCAACTCTCACATCCATACATGACCACAGGAAAACCCATAGCCTGGACTATGAAGTGATCGGTAACACCTAATACTTACGCAGTGATTACTATGTGTCTTTATGTAGTTTAACTCCTTTTATCTTAACAATGACCCTATGAGTTAAGTGAATTCTTCACCAATTTAACTGGCTATCCTGGTCACGCTATCAGATTATGGCAGGATTGCACTTGGACCCAGGTAGTCTGTCTCCAATTATGTAGTGCTAGAGTGGAGAAGGCAATGGCACCCCACTCCAGTACTTTTTCCTAGAAAATCCCATGGACGGAGGAGCCTGGTAGGCTGCAGTCCATGGGGTCGCTAAGAGTCGGAAACAACTGAGCGACTTCACTTTCACTTTTCACTTTCATGCATTGGAGAAGGAAATGGCAACCCACTCCAGTGTTCTTGCCTGGAGAATCCCAGGAATGGAGGAGCCTGGTGGGCTACCGTCTACGGGGTCGCACAGAGTCGGACACGACTGAAGCGACTTAGCAGCAGCAGCAGAGTGGACATTACAGAAATTCATCAAAATGGGAACTCATCTGAGCTAATCGATAGCTGAATATTGTGCTCGCAAGGTCCCCATTTTCAAACTTTCCCATGTCTGCGTTAATCATCCACAATTTAGCTTGAAAGCTGCAGTAGTTCATTAGTTTTCCAGTAGCTGATGAAAGAGTCAAGCGATCATGCATGGATGTTTTCTTGATGCCTTAATCATTACTTCATCATATTGTGAGCTTGGCCTGAAGGCTAAATATCATATACAAAGGAATATGGATACATAATTTCTAGCTACCTTGATGCCAAAAGTGGTCTGCAAATTTCCCCTGAATTTTATTAAAAATTCAAGAACTTATTTCAAATCTTTACTCTTCCATCCTTCAGCTTTAGAATAACATTAAATGCCAAGTTTACAGATGAACAACATTCTAAAGATGTGACACTTCTCTTTGAAAGAATATCTGGAATTTAGAAGACGAATCTGAGTATCAGCTCTGGTCTATGACATTAGATAAGTTGCTTAACCTCTCAGGGTCTTACTTTACTCAATCTGGAAATTTTAATTATGTCATTATTCCATGGTAATAGGCTTTTCTAAGAAATGTTTACAAGAATTGAAGATGAATTAGAGGTTCATTTAGCAATGGTGATCCAAAGGGACTCCCATGGACTAGCCCAATTTAGAGATTTGCTTGTGATCTGCTATTTTCCCCACTCTGTTCGTTAAACAACTACAATTAACTTTACTTCTTTTTGCACTTCCTGAAAACAACTCTAACTGACAGAATAAAAGCTATAACATTTTACTTTATGATCAATTTGAGGCCATCTTTGGAAAGAATAAGTGTCATCAAGTTAATAGTGACTCTGCAGATGGAGAGTTTACACAGAACCATTTTTTTGGTGTCCACTGAGAGAGCAAATGGATGATCTGTGTATGCCTGTTTTCACCTGAACCGTTATAACCTCAACCATATGCTGGGGACTGAAGATCAACTCATGTATAATTAAGATCATTATTATTCCATATCCTATGAAGATGTATAGATGCAAAAAGAGAACCAAACATATTCTCCTAGAATGTGTTACCTAGCCAGGCCTCATCAGAGATCACTTTAAAGATCAATTCTTCATGTCCACAGAATCAAGTTTAAATGATTCTGTGTGATTAGGCTGTTCCATTTTGCCCATTGCATTATGCATGATCTTTGACTGCTTGTAATATAACAAACTGCAATGTTTCAACAGTGATTTGCATTCCGTGCTAAACTTTAACGGCCATTTCCATTTTATAGACTAATGGTATATTACACTGCATATTTGTAATATCACTTTTTAAATTTCCTATTAATACTAGAGCTTTGTTTAGACAGTGAGAAGAAATAGGCCCTTTAAAATATTTACCATTTTATATATAACAGGAAAAAGGTAATCTTACAAAGACAGCTTTTTCCTCTGGCATTATTTTGATTCTTACTCCCTTCTCTCTCCCAGCCAGGAATTTCCATAATTGCTTCTTATCTTGTTGTGTAGACTGAGAAACTGGTAATAACTGTACCTGAGTGACTCTTGTAAAGACAAAAATATTACCTGATAATAGAATTGTACAATGATTCAACTTTCTATTACTCTCAAAGAAACTCATATTAATGATTTAAAATATAATATTAATGTAGTTTCTATTCTGATTCTAGAGATAGTAGAAAGGAATATAAAGGAAGAATATAGCATCATTAATAATGTCTAGAGTCAACTCCTTAGATGCCATTATTTACTATATCTGTGTTTGTGGTAGAAAACTGAAGTAGAGAAGCGTCCCAATTTCTACAGCTGAGAAAGCCTTAAGGTGTCATTGTTCTATAATGCTTAAACTTATGATCACTTATTAGAACTCCAGAGAAATTTACTAACACCATCAAAAATGGCATGGCAAAGAACACATTTATATCTTTTAAATTTTAGTAAAGTTTGGCTGATCACCTATTGCACTAGTCACACTTTGTGACTCTCCAGATCAAATAAGATCTTTAGGACCCAGATAACCATGATGGTGTGATCACTCATCTGGAGCCAGACATCCTGGAATGCAAAGTCAAGTGGGCCTTAGGAAGCATCACTACAAACAAAGCTAGTGGAGGTGATGGAATTCCAGTTAATCTACTTCAAATCCTAAAAGATGATGCTGTGAAAGTGCTGCACTCAATATGCCAGAAAATTTGGAAAATGCAGCAGTGGCCACAGGACTGGAAAAGGTCAGTTTTTCATTCCAATCCCAAAGAATGCTCAAACTACCGCACAACTGCACTCATCTCACACGCTAGTAAAGTAATGCTCAAAATTCTCCAAGCCAGGCTTCAACAGTATGTGAACCATGAACTTCCATATGTTCAAGCTGGATTTAGAAAAGGCAGAGGAACCAGAGATCAAATTGCCAACATCTGCTGGATCATTGAAAAAGCAAGAGAGTTCCAGAAAAACATCTGTTTCTGCTTTGTTGACTATGCCAAAGCCTCTGACTGTGTAGATCACAATAAACTGGAAAATTCTGAAAGAGATGGGAATACCAGACCACCTGACCTGCCTCCTGATAAATCTGTATGCAGGCAGGTCAGGAAGCAACAGTTAGAACTGGACAAGGAACAACAGACTGGTACCAAACCAGGAAAGGATTATGTAACCCTGTATATTGTCACCCTGCTTATTTAACTTATATGCAGAGTACATCATGAGAAACGCTGAGCTCAAGGAAGCACAAGCTAGAATCAAGATTGCTGGGAGAAATATCAATAACCTCAGATATGAAGATGACACCACACTTATGGCACAAAGTGAAGAAGAACTAAAGAGCCTCTTGATGAAAGTGAAAGAGGAGAGTGAAAAAGTTGGCCTAAAGCTCAACATTCAGAAAACTAAGATCATGGCATCCGGTCCCATTACTTCATGGGAAATAGATGGGCAAAAAGTGGACAGTGGCTGACTTTATTTTTTGGGGCTCCAAAATCACTGCAGATGGTGACTGCAGCCATGAAATAAAAAGACGCTTACTCTTTGCAAGAAAAGTTATGACCAACCTAGACAGCATATTAAAAAGCAGAGACATTACTTTGCCAACAAAGGTCTGTCTAGTCAAGGCTATGGGTTTTCCAGTAGTCATTTATGGATGTCAGAGTTGTACTATAAAGAAAGCTGAGAGCCAAAGAATTGATGCTTTTGAACTGTGGTGTTGGAGAAGACTCTTGAGAGTCCCTTGAAATGCAAGGAGATCCAACCAGAAAATCCTAAAGGAAACCAGTCCTGAATATTCATTGGAAGGACTGATGCTGAAGCTGAAACTCCAATCCTTTGGCCACCTGATGCAAAGAGCTGACTCATTTGAAAAGACCCTGATGCTGGGAAAAACTGAAGGCAAGAAGAGAAGGGACGGCAGAGGATGAGATGGTTGGATGGCATCACCGACTCAATGGACATGAGTTTGAGTGAACTCCAGGAGTTGGTGATGGACAGGGAGACCTGGGGTGCTGCAGTCCACAGGGTTGCAAAGAGTCAGACACAACTGAGTGACTGGACTGAACTGAATGCAACTGTCCCCTTCTCACTGGATTATTATTTTTTCTTATATTTTGCTTTAAAAATTTTACTTTTTCATTAATTTCCAAATCTCACATTTTCATTTTTGTTGGCTTCTAGAAAGATGACACCAATGATCAGCAGTCTCCAAATTCTCTCCTGTAAGCATTTTTTCCCCCTTTGGATATTTTCTCCCATTCAACAGAGACATAGTTTGAGCTATTTTTCTATTCCAGACACAATTCTCCAGTGGGATTTTCATCAATAAATAAAGAGACATGCTGCTATCACAGCTGCTCAATACCTACCAAACCCCTCATTAGCTTGTGGCTACAACATAAGGAAATGAAGATATTTTAAATGCCTCTTGAAAGTCTAGTCACAAAACTACAGTTTGCTTTTTAGCATTCCAAGTTAGAGGATCTAAAACTCAACTTCATTTAAAATTGTATCAAAGGAAACAACACATATTCATAGATTCTTTGTTATTTATATCCATTTCATAGAAATAATAAAAATGTATAAAATTAATCTTTCCCCATGTATCTGTCACCTTTTCAATAGAAAAATAAATCTTGACTGGTTATTAAACTAAACTGCTTGTCTTTTCATAATTTTCATCCAGCGGCACTAGAAGTTTTAAGACAATTTCTTCTCCCTCATTCTAAGGTAAATTTCCTACTTTCCCTATGCCACTGTTCACCTTCATCATTATGGAACGTGGTTTGCATAATTCCTAGGTCCTCAGGTCATCCAAGGGACACTGCCATCATCAAATAGCAATACTGAACCTTTAGGTTTCCTGAGGGTTTATGAAGGCTCAAAGAAATAAAGAATCTAGCAGTCACTCACATGAAGCCTTAGATTGTTAGGGAAAAACATGGATCACAGTGGTCATTTAATCCAGTCCACACATTGTATAGGATGAGGTCCCAAGGGTAAACTGACTTGTTCAAGATCATAAACCTTGTCAGGGTCACCCACAGGAGAGAAACATTGTTTGACTATTCCATTCCAGTGCTCTCCCTACTGCATCAGCCATCTTCCCAAAGACTCTTTTGCATTTCCCTATCATAAATTATCTCTTTTAATTCTTTCCAACTTCTTTGGATGTTCCAAATGAACATCCAATAAAGGAACACAGTTCTTTAGAAAGAATTATGTTTTCTAAAGGTAAACCAATGATTTTTAAAACACATATACACATACTTTTGAACCTGGTTATTTTGCTGCCCTACTTTAAATAGAGCTATCACTCTGACAGTTAAAGTTACCAAAGCAGCAGTTATTATTCAGAACATCTGTAAGATGCACTGATAACCACAAACAAACAAATTCACTATAGATTATCCCTTAGTATGGATCATGCTAAAATATTTGCTTCATGAGAGGTCTCAAGATTCAAATTTAACATGGCCTCACACGTTTTGAAAACGTGGTTTGCATGTTACACTGGATTATTCCTTTCTTCTGAAGGATCTTCTTGGGTAGGGAGCTGTTTGTCAATATATATGTTTAGTGAATTTTAGAGCATAGGTATATCTCCAAAGACAAAAACCTCGCCTTTGTCCTCGGAGCCAAGGAGGTGCACAGACTGGCCAACAGTCGCCAGTGGCTGCCCACGAATGGAACATTTACTTCATTATTAGAATGAAGTATCATGAAAGCCCAGAGCTGAGGACCTGACTGCATGGAACAATTGCTCCTTTCTGTGCTGCTTTGGAAACGGTTCATAAAGCCTGCAATTAGCACTTGTCATCACAGTGTACCATTTCTCACAGAAATATATATTTAGAGGATAATTTTATTTCACGTTAGTTGGATGAAATAAAACAAATTGCTTCTAGTCAGAAATATGTTTGGAGAGATTGAATCCAAAGGTTCACATATCTATCACAGGCTCCAGATTTCCTTAGGGTGACTTCATTCCAAGGATTTCTGTAAAAACTTTTTTCTTAAAAACTAGTATTTTAGAAGTCCTATGAGGAAACCAGGCTTGCTTCAATTTAGTAACTGCTTCCCAGAAAAATTAATTCCTTTTAAACCAAAAAGAAAAAGGAATTTTCATTGAAGAATGCTAAAGGCTTAGGGTTTACATAAGAAAATAAAACAAATATAAGAAGGAAGTATACATGTTCCTAATGAGATTCTTCTCTCTTTCCGTCTCTGTCTTATAATCACTTTCACTCTGACATTAACAAGTGAATGATGAGTATATTCTGTTTTTATTTAAATTTTTAGTGCAAGCCAAAGTCTTAATGCTATTTCCAAGAAGGATTTGTCCGTGAATTCTTTCCAAGAGTGGCAAGAGAGCATGCAATCACATTTGTCTAATTTATGATATCACTTTGAGGTATAGGAACAAGTACATTAACTAACCGAATGATACAAGACGGTCCACTTCTCTTTTCCTAAAAAGAGAGACACATTTCTTCCTGAGAGACTGCATTAAATGCAATTTATTCTCTTTGTCTGGGCAACCTCATAAAACAAAAGTGGAAAATTCATCCCAGAAAATCAGTCATTATAATATTGTAATTTTATTACTGTTTCTGGACAAATTTTTCTAACATTCTTGCAGCCTTCTATTATGATTCACAATGTCTGCAATGAGAAAGCAGATGAGGTAAGAGCCCATTAAGAGGCAGTTACAATACTGCTGGACTCAGCTAATAATCCCTTTATTTTTCATTTTTATTACTCTATAGTTTATAAATGACAATCTACTCATCACCTATTGCTATAAATATTTTGATTTAGCAATGGAAATATGCATAAATAAACAATACCTCCTGGAAACTTTCCACAATCCTTCACAGCCCATAAATGTTTATCATATCATTTGCTACCTACTAGACTTATTTCTTGGGGATCTAGATGAACTCTTAATCTTAGCTACAATAACTGCTTGTAAACCCAGCTTCGTTTCTCCTGCTTTAACCATTTTATCTACTGTCTGGAATCACAGTGAATTTGTCTCATTAATATTAAAGTCTTCTAAGCTACTAATATTCTTTCAGACAGACTAGTCTTGACCTAAAACATGGAAGAGAACACCATGATTGCGAATCTGAACTTTTCTAACTATAAGATAAAGTAAGTGATGTTTTGGCAAGCATTGTGACAAGCCAGGAGATAGCCACACACAATTTACTGGGTATAAATGGAGAAAGCTGAACAGGTTCTCACTGGTATAACCCTTCCAAAAAATTTCAGAGCCTTTTTCTACCATTAGCTAACATTAATGTCGAAAATATCCAATATATCAAAGGTTTTGTAGCAATCTGGAACACTATCATTTGGTTTCCTTTAGACCATTTCTATAAGAAGTAAATACAACCCAGACACAATGAATGAAATAGAATCTTGGTGCACTGAACTATGGTTTTCAAAAGTAAGAACAACTTTAGAGTGTTAAATTTAAAACCATTCTGAAGAACTTTCTGCAGACCATGAGACTTGTATTAGGTCAGTACCGCCTTGCCCCTCTCCTCTTATTTCTTTGGTTTTTCATTTTTCTTTGTATCAGTCCACGCTAAAAAAAGAATGCACGACCTAAAAAGTGAAGGTATAGTATTTACCTTTGAAAAGCCTTCTCTCCTTTTTCCCCTGGTCCTCCCTTTTATTCTTTTTTTTTCGTTCACTAGGTCTTCTCTGGTTTTATTCCTGCTCGCTGACTAATTTATGAGACTGATATTTAATGTCCTCTCAAGAATAGCTTTCAAGATATATTCAGTTGCATAAGATCAGCAAACAGTTATTGGTTTCCTACTCTATATAAGGGTTTCCTTGGTGGCTTAGTGGTAAGGAATCTGCCTGCCAATGTAGGAGACACAGCAGACATGAATTCAATCCCTGGGTCAGGAAGATCCCCTGGAGAAGGAAATGGCAACCCACTCCAGTATTCTTGCCTGGGGAAATCCCATGGACAGAGGATCCTGGTGGGCTACAGTTCACGGGGTCACAAAAGAGTCAGACACGACTTAGTGACTAAATAATAACTCTGTCTAAGGCATTGTGCCAAATGCTATGCAAAGAGGTAAAAAGCATGCTCACCGTTCTGCAACACATTAGAATCTAATGGAGAGCATTAAATATCATCATCAGAAGGTAACTCAGTGAATCTCAACCTAGACTACACAAGAGTATCACCTGTGAGGCATTAAACAATGGCAATACTAGGGTTCTACTTTAAAACATTAAGCTGGAATCTAAGGCAGTTAATGACGATGTCTACACATAAATAATAGAGATAATACTATCGTCAGGATTCAGCGAAAGATGTCATAAATGAGTACTTACACGTAACTATCACCCCATGTGTCCCTAAAGGTCAAGGCTTCAGCGAAACTCTAAATCCATGTAACTCTAGGGACCATAAGGCATTAAGCTGTGCTGTTTGTGTTCAGTCCCTGACGTGTCCAATTCTTTGTGACCCCTTGGGCTGTAGCCCACCAGGTTCCTCTGTCTATGATACTTTCCAGGCAAGAATATGGCATTGGGTTGCCATTTCCTCCTCCAGGATATCTTCCCAACCCAAGGATCTCCTGTATCTCTTGAATTGGCAGGTGGGTTCTTTACCACTGAGCCACCTGGGAATCCTTAATGCATTAGACACTAATGATCTAAAATTATCCACTGGGTGCTTTTTCTCACAACTTATTTCTTCTGCATTTACAGAAGATATTCCACGTCTGTTTGAACAGGAATCATTAGGAAAAGAGGGTGTATGAGTTATCAATTGTTGTATAGTATATTAAAAAATGAAGTGGCTTAAAACTATAATCAACAGGTATTATCCACACTATTTCTGTGGACCAGTAATTCAGTAACAGCTTAACTGAGGAGTTCTGGCTTAGAGTCTCACTGAAGTACAATGGAGAGTTTGAGTGCAGCTGGAGTCAGCTTAAAGGCTTGAATGGAGCTGGAGGATCTGCTCCAAGGTGACTGACTCACGGGGATAACCACATACTGTTTTCAGTTCATAGTAGTTTTCTTTGTAGTTTTCTTCTTTGCTACCTATACTTAATTTTCTCCCACCCATGATCTAAGACCAACAAGTCTACTCTTATTTAATAAATAATCATTGAATAGCTCCTCTGTGCAAGGCACTGTGCCTTCTATTTTTCAGTCTTCAAGATGTCACAAGTTAAAGGAGGAAAACAAAGATGCTTATACACAGGTATTACTCACGGTGTAGTATAATAGACAATACACATAGAGTAAACAAAGGGATTATGGCAAATGAAAGGAAGGGCACATTAATCAAAAATGAATGACGATAGGTAGAATTAAAAAACAAGGTAGCATTAAACTTGTGTACTGATGATAAATGTGAGTTTCTGAGAGGTAAGAAGGGGAAATAGGGTATTTCATTTGAGTCTCTTTTCTAGAACCATTGGTGCCTGTGTTATCCTGTCTTACAAGGTTGGCCTCATTAATATGATTCTTGGACTAAAAAATACAGTTATTAAGGAGGAGTTTATGGATGAATGTAGAGAATATTCGTAAAACAGTCTAAGTGTATGTAATGGTAGGTAGCTATTGAAAAGATTACGGAAGACAGCATAGCTTCAGTATTGACAGTAAAACTAAACACAAAATCTTTGGTAGCAAATGATATTAGAATGTGGAAAAGTATGAATTTTAAGTGAAACCGATTATTTTTTTTTTCTTTTTAAAAATCCTGTGGCAACACTCAATAATCTGGGAGTGGAATGGAAAATGTAAACAGAATGCAGGCCTGGAGATTAAAAATGGTTGGAAGTCAATGGGAGAAGGCATTGAAGGTCACAAAGACGGCAGCCCAGGAAATAGCAGAAAACTCTCATGCAGTCTGGACGGCAAAACCAGGAAGAGCCGGAAGAACCAAGGTCACAGTGCAGGTGAAGAGCTAACAAACCTATTGTTCGGGATTCTGATAACTGAATTAAAGTAATAATTGAGTTCTTAGAGTCAAAGATTGAAAACTTGGTATCCTTAGACTCAAGCCAAAGAGGAATAACTACTTTTCTTGAGTTTTACAAAGGTAACAACAGCAAGATAAATTGGCCTAACTTTTCCTTAACAATTTAGTCTAGGAAACACCAACTCTGAAAACCAACAATCAAACCAGCTCTACCGTTTTTGACACAGGCCATCTTCACATTCTTGAACATGTCTTCTGTTATTACTCAACTTTATTTCTGTACCAAGGGTTTGATACAAACCCTTCTATGTTTGAAGGGTTCAGGTACTTCTATACAAATAAATATTTCCTCTTTATAGACTAAGTCTAATGTTGAAATTGTGTTTTTAACTTTTTTTTTTTTCCCTTGGGAGCTCAGGGGCAGAAATGCAAATTTGTGGGTCATTATCCAAAAGAAGATGAAGAATGCTGTGTAAGAAAAACAAATGTCCTTATGTTCATCCACTAAAGAACTATTTATTAAACTCCTCCATGTGCCAGACACAGTGCCAGGTGCTAGGTTACAATAGTGAGCAAAAACCTTATGCTACAGGACATATAAATGGACTTCACTGAAGGTGGTATCAATCCCTACAAGCACTGTTGAAAATGTTAGACTGCAATTGTAAAGTTACATTACCAGGGCCTAGGGGACCTGCTTTGGAATAGGCCTAGGGGACTGGATTTGAATTATACTGAATTTGAATTATATTCAAATTCAGTAGGTAGAAGCAGGTATTCCAGTATCTGTCAAGGTCCTGCTCCACAAAAATATTGTCCCTCATTCTATGCAAATTTTGACTGTTCCTCTGGATATACATGTTGGTAAAAAAAAAAAATCCATTTATAATGACCTAAGTCTAGAACTTACATCTGTTTCACATGTAAACACAGGTTATTGCATGAGTTTTATACATACTGAATTTTCCAGAAATTCCACCTGTAGTATTAATCAAGAAAAACTTAAACTTTGGTTGCTTTATGTGTTTCTGAATTTAACAAGATTTGTTACATCAGAAAATCAGATCAGACTGCAAAACCACACATAGTAATTGAGTTGATGATTTAACATATCTTATTAGACTGTAACTGTTACAGTGTAAGCAAATGACTAATTGAGTTTTATCTTGTATTATGCCTGACTATCAAGATACTGATATATATCATTTTATTACTACTATCATAAATTACTTTTCATTCTCCTTTTTGAGAAAGGTAACACAGATTTGTAAATTGGATTGTATGTAGTTCCTATTAACTACACATGTCATTCCAAGATAGAAAAGGAGGTATGACAACATATTTAGTTTTGTTTTTACATGTGTTTTTACATATAATTTATGGTATGCATATTTTTGAGGAATAGGTAATAGGTTTAGTCTGCTATGATGATTAAGAGCACAGTGTTTGAGTAAGACAGTAGGGAGTTCAAAACTTAGATTTGCCATTTACCTTTTCCTTTTCTCCTTCGACCTTCTTACCTTTTGAATTTCTATGTATGGATTCTTTCAAGGGTTATTTTGGACAGTAAGTTAATTTTTGCTCTTTGGATACTGTCTATTGGCATATAGGTTTAATCGTGCATGTATTTCTACCCTAGACATCAGGGAGATTCTGTTTTTAATCCACAAGAGATATCAAAATGTTGTGGAAGCCTGTATTCTTAGGATGAAAAGATTACATATCTAGGGCTTTGTGGATGGAAGACAAGATCTGATATATGCTCTATTATTTGTGTTACATAATATACATTATACTTTCAAAATGGCATTTCAAAAAATACCTACAAAAATCAATAGTGCTTTCCTTTTTTTTTTCCTTTGAGCCGAAAGTTGTTCACCAGTTTAAGCACATGAAATTAGGCTTTCTTACTGTAGCAGCAGTGACTTGGTCAGTTTTCTTGAAGAAAAATCATTCTTAACTCCATGGTGCTTAGGAAATAATGCTCTCTGAATGTGAGAAAAGAGATTTCAACATAATACTATGTGAAATGTTTTACAATATATGCTTTTCACAAATTTCAGAATTTCTAATTATGGGTTATGAAGCTTTCAACCCAAAGATCACTCAAGTGAATCTAAATCCACCTATGGGAAATCCACCAGGGAAGAAGAACTCTCAATAACCAACCTTGGTTGTAAGAACCACAAAAACATAAAATGCTGACATTATCGAGTTAATTTTAAAAAGTAGCATTCAAAATTGTAGAGATGGTATAAGCCAGTTATCTACAATTAAAGCCTGGTTTTGAGCGATGTTGTTGTCCATGGATATCTTCTTCTTTTAATTTTTTTCAGATTTCCTTTAACAAAGAAAGCGTTCACTTAAAATTTCAAAAATACAAGTATATGTATATACATGTAAATCTGGGTATGTGTAAGAAATATAAGAAAAGAGCTAAGAGATACAAAAGACAACCTTCTAATTCAAGTATAGATTTTGGCTCTGCTGGTCCTTCAAGCTTTCCAAATTGTTTACTGCCATGAACTCAGAGAAATTAGACCACTGACTAATGTGCTGCTCCCCAGGTGCAGTGAAAAACATCAACCTTTAAAAGGTGCCTTAAAAATGAGAAGCGTTGCATGAATTGATATTTTAGCTGTGTGCGTGTATATAAACCTTTCTGGATATGACTTGCCATTTGGTCGGGTACTTATTTTGGGCCACTAAATTTGTATACGGATATGTGTAATTTCATGATGTGAGTAAATCTTGGCATTTGGGCTATATTTGGGCAAACAGTAGGTGTGAAATTATACACACAAGGTGGCCAAACAGCCAAATGGCAAACCAATTACATAAATGTAGTTTTGAGTACCAAAAAAAAAAAATCTGCATTAGTTATCATAAAATCAGAATTTTAATCTCAGCTATTATTATTACTACTATTACTTCTGGTGCTCCTGTTACTACAGCTACAAAGCTCTACTGTACACTTATCATGATGTAAAATCTACAGAGTTGTACATGAATTGTTTCATTTTCACCCAGTAATAATCTTATATGTGAAGTAAGTATTATCAATACCACAGAATGATAAGTAAAATGATACTTGGAAAGATTTAGTATCTCAGCCAAGTTGCACACATGTAAGGGATAAAATCCAGATATACTGAACTAAACATCAAACACTGAATTTCATAGAAATTCTGCCTTTGAGATCTATCATGTGACTTTGGTACTTATGAGCAGCTTTCATTATCTGCAAAATGAAGATGATCACATGTGCCCTAGAATGTGAGTGAAAGTACAATCAAAACGAAAAGAGATACAATGCATAAAGGACTGATATTAAACTATATTCCCCTTTCCTGTATTCCCAATAGATAATTTACTCTTACGTCAACTGTAAGAGTAATACTAATGAACAACAGAAAATTACACAAATATATTGGCTCTAATACTAAGTATTTTTTAAGTTTAAAAATACATTATAGTTCATTTTAATTCTTTCAGAGATCCCCAAAACACAATGTACAGAATATATATTTTAAAATCACACATACGCACATAAGCTAATCACTATCCATATAAAAAACTTGAACATAAATGTTCATAGAAGCCTTATTCATAATAGCCAAAAGTAAATCAATCCAAATGTCCATTTAATTGATAACAAAATGTGGTATATCCATATAATGGAATATTACTTGGAGCTGAAAAGGAATGCAGCAGTGATTCAGGCTACATATCTACATGGATGAACTTTGTAAACATTACACTAAAGGAAAGAAGCCATTCACAAAAGACCACATATTGCATGATTCTATTTTTAGGAAATGTCCCGAATAAGCAAAGGAATAGGGTCAGAAAGTAGTGGTAGTTGAGGGCTTGGGAGAGGAGGAAGGGGCCTTTCTTTTGGGAGAAGAAAAGTGTTTTAAATTCAGTGTTGGAGATAGTTGCACAACTCTGTGAGTATACTGAAAAACACTGAAACATATACTTCAAATGAGTGAGTTATATGATATATGAATTACAATTCAACAAAGCTTTTTAAAAGCAAACAAAATGTTCACCACCATCACCCAAAGGAATTCCTAGATAATTTCCTTATTTGCAAAATTTTCCTCAGCAAAAATTATAAGTATGAATTCACCTAATATATATACAATGTAATATATTTACAAAAATGCATAGAGACACATACACATTGATCTTTCTTTTTCCCCTAATTAAGACTTTGAAACCCAGTTTTAGGGCAGGTCCTTGCAGTTAAAGAAGTCTTCATTAGGTGGTCAGGCCAATTTAAACTCATCCACTGTTGTGTTGGCATTTTCACTATTTCCCACGTGAGAGTATGTCAGAAGATAATAAGATCTCAGAGGACATTTTTTCTTCCTAGTCAGGTGAAATCATCCTGACTTAATTTCAATCTATTTCTCCTTATTACATGTCTTTCGACAGTCCAATTCTTTTCCCTCCTTGGAGGCCATATCCTCTCCTTAAATCTGAGTACTAGTATACAGCATCCTCTGCAATAATCACACCTCAAACAGCAGGTGTAAAATTACCTGGGTCTCCCAGTAAGCCTAGACATTATGTTCTCTTAGGCTAAGCATACGAAATAATGTCTGCAAGGTTTTATTTGTTTAGCCTTGATCTAATTTTCACATCATGTTTAAAGACTCTTCACTTGTTCAAATACTAACAACATGAAATAATGTATAATATCTGTAACATATAAATTATATGTGCGTTTAATATATAATATATAGTGTTTTGTAGATTATAAAACCAATGAACTTTATATACATATCTGTGAACCTGGGTACTGCCCATTTGATAGTCATTTGGCAATACTGAAATCTATATTCTAAGAATACATTAGGTTAAAAATAGCTCTTCTCCTCGCACCCTTTTTCCATAGCAAATATATAGTCAGAATAAATTCAGAAAAGCATTTTAGATGATGAAATTCACCATGAATTTAATGATAGAAAGTAAACAAGATTCATCAATGTAGAGTGCTAAATTTCAGGAGCAGTAAGATTGTGTTCACTAAAAGCGATCTCCACATTTTATCCTCCTGACATAAAAAATAAAAAATCTTCTCAGGTTAGAACAGATATATGAATCTATTAAGAGTCTAAGTAGAAAAGTACCGTTAAATTGCTGTTCAAATACTTTTCATATTTTCCTACTTTGTCACCAGATGAACTTTATAAACAATCTCTCTCCAGCTCACTTTTTGAATAATCCCTTATGCACATTGGGGGGGGGGGAAACCTGTTATTTGCAGTTATGTATTATACTTAATTACAATAGTTTAATTTACAATAGCTTAATTTATATTAGGGCTTCCCTGGTAGCCCCACTGGTAAAGAATCTGCCTGCAATGCAGGAGACCCTGGTTCAATCTC
This sequence comes from Bos indicus, assembly GCF_029378745.1. Classification (NCBI taxonomy): domain Eukaryota; kingdom Metazoa; phylum Chordata; class Mammalia; order Artiodactyla; family Bovidae; genus Bos; species Bos indicus. The sequence goes on from NC_091770.1 coordinate 32,325,991, forward strand.
TGGGTTGAGAAGATCCCCTGGAAAAGGGATAAGTTACCCACTCCAATACTCTTGGTCTTCCCTGGTAGCTCAGACGGTAAAGAATCTGCCTGCAACATGGGAGACCTGGGTTCAATCCCTGGGTTGGGAAGATCCCCTGGAGCAGGGCATGGAAACCCACTCCAGTATTCTTGCCTGGAGAATCCCTATAGACAGATGAGCCTGGCTGGCTACCGTCCATGGGGTCGCAAAGAGTTGGACACAACTGAGAGACTAAGTACATTTATACTATTTCCCTAATATTCTTAAAGGAGTTTGGCATTATTGTTGCAATTTTACCAGTAAGAAAATAGAGGGTTGCAGATACTAGATGACTTGCTTAAGGTGCTATGGCACATGATATAACTTGAATTTGAATAAAGTATCACTTCCAAGGCTATCTACATTCTTTCACATACCAGTTGTCTCCATAAGAATATTTTGATTATTAAACATCTAAACTCAAGACACATGTTACTGGTTTAATTCCTTCCAATAACTGTTCCAGTCTATACTACACTGAATCAGCTTCTCATTTAGTAAATCTCTCTTAATAATATCTTGGCCCAAGTTCAAAGCTTTCAGCCACTCCAAAGCTCCTCTCAGCCACTCATCCAGTAAAGTTAGGCACTTGGTTGTAGCCATGTGGGAAGGAGGTGGGAAGAGTGGACCCAAATCTGGGTTGGGAATCAGTACAGACCTCCTTCTCCCCCTTTCTTGAGGTCAGCTGCTTCTTAGACACTAGGTGATGAAGTGGGACAGAAAAAAAACAAAGCTTTCCTTCCTGGACTTGGAAAGCTGTCCTGCTCTTCAGTAAATGGGAGCTGATTTTCTGGCCTGCTATGGCTGGCAGAAGAACCTGCGGTCTGGTACTCAAATGCTGGCATTCTCCTGAATTACCCTGAATAGTTCCCTCGGGTGGAAGACTGAATTCCCATCCAACTATTCCATACCTTCTAAGCCTGGAACTCATGCTAATGGGGGTGACCTCATGTGGTATGCAGGATTTGTCTGCCGGTACAACCAGCTTACTCCCAGAGACTTTCAGAGGTGCACAATGAGTGAATGAGAGCTACCACACACCTCCTCACCTCACCAAAGAGTGCGTGTGTGGGTGGCTCCACTGCTGTCACCCTCTGTCAGCCCATTAACTGATGGAGAAGAAAACAAAACAAGAAACTACCAGGAAGCAACAGTTAGAACTGGACATGGAACAACAGACTGCTTCCAAATAGGAAAAGGGATATGTCAAGGCTGTATATTGTCACCGTGCTTATTTAACTTATATGCAGAGTACATCATGAGAAACACTGGGCTGGAGGAAGCACAAGCTGGAATCAAGATTGCCAGGAGAAATATCAATAACATCAGATATGCAGATGACACCACCCTTATGGCAGAAAGTGAAGAAGAACTAAAGAGCCTCTTGATGAAAGTGAAAAGAGGAGAGTGAAAAAGCTCAACATTCAGAAAACTAAGATCATGGCATCCAGTCCCATCACTTAAATGGCAAATAGATGGGGAAACAGTGGAAAAAGTGGCTAACTTTATTTGTCTGGGCTCCAAAATCACTGCAGATGGTGACTGCAGCCATGAAATTAAAAGACACTTAATCCTTGGAAGGAAAGTTATGACCAACCTAGATAGCATATTCAAAAGCATTACTTTGCCAACAAAGGTCCGTCTAGTCAAGGCTATGGTTTTTCCAGTGGTCATGTATGGATGTGAGAGTCGGACTGTGAAGAAAGCTGAGCGCCAAAGAATTGATGCTTTTGAACTGTGGTGTTGGAGAAGACTCTTGAGAGTCCCTTGGACTATAAGGAGATCCAACTAGTCCATCCTAAAGGAAATCAGTCCTGAATATTCATTGGAAGGACTGATGTTGAAACTGAAACTCCAATACTTTGGCCACCTGATGTGAAGAGCTGACTCATTTGAAAAGAACCTGATGCTGGGAAAGATTGAAGGCAGGAGGAGAACGGGACAACAGAGGATGAGATGGTTGGATGGCATCACTGACTCAATGGACATGGGTTTGGGTGGACTCCGGGGGTTGGTGATGGACAGGGAGGTCTGGCATGCTTGTGGTTCATGGGGTCGCAAAGAGTCGGACACGACTGAGCGACTGAATTGAACTGAACTGAACTGAATCTCTTCACCCAAGAGCCATCTCTAATCCTTTTGATTCCTTCTCATAGGGCATCCATTCTGACTTTGAGAAGGAAAAAAAAAATAGCTTTTCTTCAAGCACATTACACTCACAAAAATGTCATCTGTCCATTTTTGTCTTATTTCAATTTGGCGGGGAGGTGGTGGTGAAAGATTCTGGAATCTCTCAAAGGCTTGGAGGGCTTATTGTCCACTTCTCCTCCCAGAAACCCTCTAACTTCGCATGTGGATATCCTGAACACCCACAATCCTCAACTTCGGCCAAAGGATGACAAGAATAAGCTCATCACACGTTCAACTGCACTTGACAACAATGCAATTTTTTTTCTTGTTTTAACCCATAATTAAAAAAAAAAATATATATATATATATATCTATCTCTCAAGCTATCTCTCAAAATGTGCAAACATTCCCTATGTTAACATGTTTGATGTTAAAACATCTGGGGCCTTTTAATCTATTTTAATTAGTTATAAAAGGATTAGGTTTCTCATACTAAGCATGTTTAATATAAAGACTAACTATGCATAATTTCCATTTCAAATCTGTAACAAACATTTTACTTTATTGCACACCACTCATTTCTTCATCCTAAATTATTCTGGCCTAGGCTTTAAGTCAAAAAAGAATGAGAACATATGCCCACAATCTAAACAGAAACAAGATTACAAGATTGTAAAGTGCTAAACGAATAGTCAATCTAATTATCTTTGTAACGTTCACCACTAGAGTGCTCCAGCTCTCTGATAAAGCTATGATTCCAGCAAAACATCTAACAAAGTTAGTGTTTCACTTATTTCAGGTTGAGGAAGGGACCTGACCTGGACATTAGTGGTTTCTATGAGCCCTGAGAATCTGACATACAAACAAATGTCAGAGTCTAATTCAAGAGTCATTAATGTAAAATGATAATAGCTACCAATTATAGAGTACTTATGGTGCCTCAAACATTATGCTCGGCCCTTGAGAGGCCTTGTTTCATTTCATTTCAGTCTGACCCAATGAGGTGGACCCATTATTAGAATCCTTGTTTTACAAATGAGAAGACTGAGGTTTAGAAATTAAGTAACCCAAGATTAAAAACAAAGGAACTATAAGGGCCACGATTCAAATTTATTCTTTAACATTATATAAAGATATTCATAATAGTTTTGGCCATCTAGTATACTGGGATCTCTAAGTTCCACCCAGTGCCAACTGACACCATGACCAGCTGCCAGGGCCAGTGTAGAAAGAATAATCAGTGAGATTAAACCCCACTGAAAGGGTAGGACAGAAATTATATATTTCTGTGCCTGGTGCTTGTTTGTTTCCCATTCAACTCTCAGAAAAAGGAGTGGTGGGAGAATCTGATACAGAGAAATACGGAAGTTCTCCTATAGGTCTTGTTTATTCCCAAACCCCAGTCAGACACAGTCTATCCTCCAAGATCCCCATGACCCATTCTGTGGGCTGGAAAATTAAGACAGTGTTTTAGAATGCCCTGTAGGTCTGTGATATCTAACATACAAATCCAAGAGTCCCAACTTTCAGACCCTGCCTTTCCCTGTTAAGTCTGGCAGAACAGCAAGACACTCATTTCATCTCTCATCTTCAGAACAGGGCCTCTCTGCTGAGATTTTCTGAGAAAACTGCAGTGGTCTGTCAGCCCAATTCTGAGAGCAGAGAGGAGCCCCAGTGAAGAAGCTGCAGTAGCTACCAGGAGACAGAAAACATACGAGGTACCAGGGCTGGGCCTGCCTCAGCCAGCATCTGTCTGCCTGGAGCAACTTAGGTACTTAAAGCAAAGTCACTGTCTTTGAGGATTTCCTTTCAGTTCTGTCAGAACCTGATGCCTACATTCTTAACCACTGAAGTATCTAGGTGTGTGCTGCCACTTCAGCTATATCCAACTCTGTGTGACACTATGGGCTGTAGCCTACCAGGCTCCTCTGTCTATGGGATTCTCCAGGTAAGAATACTGGAGTGGGTTGTTATGCCCTCCTCCATGTGATCTTTCCAACTTAGGGATTGAAGCCAGGTCGCCGGCAATGCAGGCAGATTCTTTACTGCCTGAGCCACCAGGTAACTGAAGTGTGTACATCACTCAGTAAAAACATGAAAAGTAACAGAGATTTGATTCATTATTAACCAAACAGATGTGATTTAGTGTTTCAAATCATTTACGTTTGTTCCAATAAAAATGAGTAAGATGAAAGTAAAATGAGAAATATCATAGATTTACATGTTCAGTTTAGTTCAGTTCAGTCGCTCAGTCGTGTCCAACTCTTTGCGACCCCATGAAACGCAGCATGCCAGGCCTCCCTGTCCATCATCAACTCCCGGAGTTCACTCAGACTCAACGTCCTTTGAGTCAGTGATGCCATCCAGCCATCTCATCCTCTGTCGTCCCCTTCTCCTCCTGCCCCCAATCCCTCCCAGCATCAGAGTCTTAAAGTCTCTGCAACAATTAACTGTGCAACCAATGTATGCATTTCAGTTCAGTTCAGTTCAGTCGCTCAGTCATGTCCAACTCTTTGCGACCCCATGAATCACAGCATGCCAGGCCTCCCTGTCCTAATCATATATTCACACATAATTGTATTACTGTATCATAGCTTTATTAATGCTCTATTTACTAATAATTATAATGCAACATTAATGATGCTGTTAATGTTGTTTATCTTTCAATTCTCTAAAATCTTTCTTCTAGCCAAACAGAAAATTTGTTATTTGTTATAATTATAATTGCTTGAGTAAATATTATCACTTGCAACAAATAACAGGAATTTGAAGAAAATGAAATAAAAATCAACCCATTTCCTCCTGGGCAATGAGACCCAATTACAGTTTCATATATAACTTTTTGCCTAAAGGTCTTGTGTTGTTTTATCATTTCATTCAGCTTTTAAAATGTTTTAATTAGGACTTAGGAGTTTATCACATAAGTAACACATATCACCATCACCCTATTTGATTTAGTCTAAGAACTTGGAGTCATGAATTTCAACTTCAAAATCAGAACAATCCAATTTTAATTTACTAGTATTTTTGGAGGTGAGAGGATTGGTAGTGCATTGTTCTAAAAGTTAAATCTGATTAATATTTAATTACATACATATTCATATATATTAATCAGTGTTTTCTATGAGTGATAACTACTACTGGGGCACCAGGAATAGTTTTATAATTAGCAGAAAATGCACAGTAATTTCAAAAAAATCACTGGTAGTGATTACTGAGTGGATCTCATGAAGCAATAAACTTATTAATCCAAGTACCAAATTATATGTAGACTGCATATATTCATTGTAATGATACTTTCAGGCAATTAAAAATAACATTTCTTTGCAGTAAAGTAGGAACATGTATTTCATAGGTGTCTGACTATGAATAAAATCCTTTGCTGAATATATGTTTACTTAAGGCAGTAGCAAGAAATAAATTATTGACTAGCTAAAAAATTGTATAAAGTACAACCAAAACCACAATTTTATTTCCATTTATGTATTATTAAATGCTTATTTTAAGATGCCGTTTAAATAAAAATTTTAACTTTTAAAAAATAAAATTTTTAGCCATTACTTTCAGATATGAGAAACTCATAGCCATACTTCATAAAACAGTAAGGCTCTTCACAAAAACATACACTATTCAAGTAGTTTAATAAAATCTAAGTGATGGACAGTTATTAGCATCAGAAAGTCCTCAATAACAATGCACCAATAACTAAGTTAAATGCTATTTAAAATACAAATTTTTAATAATTATCATTATCCATTGTTCTAAACGGCTTGTGAATAAAATCTGGACCTATTAAACTGATTTGAAAATAATTTAAGAGTGGCCACTAGATTCAAGCAAAACTTTATAGTGGGAGAAAACTGGTTGAGGAAAGTCCTTCTTAGATCTTACGTAAGAAGGGCCAAAATTTCAATTAACCATAAGAAACACTTAAAGATTTTTCCCTAGACTGGTAGATGAGCTCAGTGAACACACAGACACACACAGACACCATATGCATATGTGTATGTAACATACTATATAAAAAGACTTTGATTTCCTATTCAGAGTATTTGTCTCCTAAACTTGATAGTACATGTGGGAATCAGAACATAAAATAACATTTGAGGGCTAGCCATTTGTAGTTAAAATGAAAATATTCATAACACTGAAAAGAGGGTGAAATCTCCTTATCAACAGACTAGCAATCTGAATTATGCAATGTGTAACTTCTATATTAGAAGTTAATAAAATAATATGCTTGTGATTTCTAGTGTAATAGAGAAAGAATATGGCAAATGCATAATCATGAACATCTATTTTCATACATATTAGAATCTATAAAGCTCATATTTGTAAGCTCTACTTAAGCCTAGTAAGAGGTATATACAATAAAATGACAGCAAAATATTGAAGTATAGAAATAATTCAAAACATCAGTATAGTATATTTATCTACTGGCAAATATCTAAAATATCAAGTATAGTCAATCAGACTTACTTTGATGTATAATAATTTTACCTCATTAAGAAGAAGGAAAGAGAAAAGAAGGACAGGTGACTTGTTTTTCATAGATTTAATAAACATGATGCATGACAATTTCAGACACATGCTGGAATTGCCTTGTTTGTAAATCTTACATATCCTTTTTGCTCATTCATGGAAGCAGATCAATATGAAGGCCTTAAGAGTTACACTAAAAATTTTGCTTACTGGCAAACTGAATATACTCTATATTCCTGTCCCTTAAACTGTCCCTTTAGGATCTAATTTATAAGCTTGGGATTCACTGAGCGCTGACTGAGCGTATTTTCCGAGAAACAAAAAAAAATGTAATTAATAAAAAAAGCTTGTGAGTGATCTATGCTTTTAAAGTTTTAATTCATACTACTAACTTCGTCATAAATATTACAGAAACTCTCAGGAGGAAAGAAGAAAATCAACAAGAACAGCAGTTTCAAACTAGCAATCAAAATAATACTTTGAATTTGCAAAGAAATAAATGAGTTTGCCTAGAAAAGATCATATCAGAAGTTTTATCCCAAAGATTATTTCACTCATTACATTACAATTGCCCTTTATCTAAACAGCTTATTTTGAAGGCCTGTGTGTGACTTGACAACATAATTCTTGTGAAGGTATGGTTTTTGTCCACTGTGCTCTCTGTTTTATACCCCCGAAGAGGGTGCCAGAACTTAAAGGGTCTCAAAAAATAACTATTGCTTGAATAAATGGCTAATGTATGTTTCTAGTATCAAAAATGGAAAAAGAAGTTTTGGGTGGTGCCGGTGTCTATAATTCTCTTATTTAAATGGAAGGAGCAAAGGAAGAAGAGTATTCTTAGGAAACAAAAAGTTACATAGATAAACTGGAGAAAATATGGGGGCACAATGAAATGTCTTTGTCGACACCACCCTGTCCCTTTAACCTTTCAGTTTGCCTGCGTGATATAAATTTCCAAGGGCATACGGAAGCCAAATGTGAACTGATATCTCTGCAAGGGTCAGGTAGGGAACAGCTTTATGATAATAAAGAAGCCCTCAATAGTGAGAATCTCCAAATGCTAAGCACGTTCCCGCTGACTCCAGTTTGAGAACCATTGATTAAAGTTATAACAAAGATACTGCCTTTGAAATAATTTCCCAGTTGCTAACTCCCCTATGAGATGCTTTTTCTTTATAATGGTTAATGGAAATCAACATTAATGTAATGACCAACAGGAGCCGCTTGTTGCCATTTGACATTAGGACAGTGTCTCACACACCTGAGAGACCAAGGACTCTAGTTTGCCTAACTGTGGCCAAAGACACTAGGAAAGGTGCCTGCCTGTCTTTGGATCTGGTCTGTAACAGGACGCTCTCTAATACTGTGGTGGGGAAAATGTTTAACTGTAAAATGAACTGCAGGACTTCACTGGTGGTACAGAGAATAGGAACCTGCCTGCCAATGCAGAGGACACAGGTACAATGCCTGGTCTAGGAAGATTACACACAGCTCGTAACAACTAAGCCTGTGCTACAACTACTGAAGCTCGTCTGCTTGAGGGCCCTCAAACCACGATTACTAAGCCTGTGTGCCGTAGCTACTGAAGCCTGCAATCCTAGAAGTAGTGCTCCACAAGAGAAACCAGTGCAATGAGAAGCCCACCCACCAAAACGAAGAGTAGCCCCTGCCCACTGCAACTAGCGAAAGCCTATGCACAGCAATGAAGACCTAGTGCAACCAAAAATATAAATATTAATAAATAAATGAAAATAAGTAAAAAAGTAAATTAACTGTAACTGTAAAACTGTCAGATTATATCTTTCATTTCCCCCTCTCTCTATATATGCTATGTGTGTGCTCAACCCCAGGTCTCCCACAGTACAGGTAGATTCTTTACACTTTGAGCCACCAGGGAAGACCCCGTCTCTATATGTGTTAAACACTAATATTAAGCCAGGCAGTTATAGGTGCTGAGGATACAGAAATTAACAAGACAGACAAAAGTCTATCCTTTGTGGAGCTTGCACATGATTGATATTAATACTCTATACATCGCATTCACTCAGCATTTTGTTGAGCAACAATTTGCTTTTGTTGTTGTTTCTGTTCAGTTGCTAAGTCATGTTTCACTCTTTACGACACTGTGGACTGTAGTCTGCCAAGCTCCTCTGTTCTTGGAATCTTCCAGGCAAGAATACTGAAGAGGGTTGCCATTTCCTACTCCAAGGAATCTTCCCGACCCAGGGATTGAACCCACATCTCCTGCTTGGCAGGCAGATTCTTTACCACTGAGCCACCTGAGACGCATACAGCAACATTTACATATTGTTAAATGAATGTCTTGAATGAATGAGTAAAGGATATATGAGTTCAAGAATATAAGAAAGGACAGGAAAGAAAAGCTATGGTGAATGTATGGTTTGTAGAACAACAGTGGCACATCTCATCCTCCATATTTTTAAGTTTGTATGTTACATTTAGCTTGTTACTTTCTGCAATAATTGATACATCTATTTAGCACAATAGAATAAGGAGAAAATACAATAGAATTTAGAGGTCCTTCTGTCCAGTAGCTAGCTAATGCTTTAATTCTGTCCAACTCCCCATCAAGGGGACGTGTGGTACTACTTGAGGCACTCAATTCCATCTCTAAACCCCTGTGACAGTTAGATATTTCTCCAAGTAAATTAATTATAGTCTCCTTGAGCTGTTACCTACTTGTTCAAGTTCTCTCCTTTGTGGCTTCTAACCAGAGATCCTGATTCCTTCTAATTTCTTTGATGATTCTACAATTTAACCTAGCTTCATGTTTTGTTTTGTTTTTGTTTTTCCATTTTCTGAAATCATTCCATTTGGAAAATCTGACAAATAGGACAATACGAAACTCCAGTAAAGTCATCAGTATCAGTTCAGTTCATTTGCTCAGTCATGTCAACTCTTTGCAACTCCATAGATTACAGCACGCCAGGCCTCCCTGTCCATCACCAACTCCCAGAGTTTACTCAAATTCATGTCCACTGAGTCAGTGATGCCATCCAACCATCTCATACTCTGTCATCCCCTTCTCCTCCTGCCTTCAACCTTTCCCAGCATCAGGGTCTTTTCAAATGAGTCAGTTCTTCACGTCAGGTGGTCATAGTATTAGAGTTTCAGCTTCAATGTCAGTCCTTCCAATGAGTATTCTGAACTGCTTTCCTTTAGGATGGACTGGTTGAAACTCCTTGCTATCCAAGGAACTCTCAAGAGTCTTCTCCAACACCACAGTTCAAAAGCATCAATTCTTCAGCACTCAGCTTTCTTTATAGTCCAACTCTCACATCCATACATGACTACTGGAAAACCATAGCTTTCACTAGATGGACCTTTGTTGGCAAAGTAATGTCTCTGCTTTTTAATATGCTATCTAGGTTGGTCATAACTTTTCTTCCAAGGAGCAAGTGTCTTTTAATTTCATGGCTGCACTCACCATCTGTGGTGATTTTGGAGCCCTCAAAATAAAGTATACATAAGGGGAATCATCATATTCATCTTTTAAAATTTAATTTATCCTAAAATTGATTAGTATTACTTGATAGCCTCATAACACTACTAACTTATATTAACTTTATGCTGATTATAGGCCAAGAACTGGACACGGAACAATGGACTAGTTCCAAATCAGGAAAAGGGTATGTCAAGGCTGTACATTGTCACCCTGCTTATTTAACTTATATGCATAGTACATCACGAGAAACTCTGGGCTGGAAGAAGCATAAACTGGAGTCAAGATTGTCAGGAGATATATCAATAACCTCAGATATGCAGATGACACCACCCTTATGGCAGAAAGTGAAGAGGAACGAAAAAGCCTGTTGATGAAAGTGAAAGAGGAGAGTGAAAAAGTTGGCTTAAAGCTCAGTATTCAGAAAACGAAGATCATGGCATCTGGTCCCATCACTTCATGGGAAATAGATGGGGAAACAGTGGAAATAGTGACAGACTTTATTTTCTTGGGCTCCAAAATCACTGCAGATGGTGACTGCAGCCATGAAATAAAAAGATGCTTGCCCTTTGGAAGTAAAGCTATGACCAACCTAGACAGCATATTAAAAAGCAGAGATATTACTTTGCAAACAAAGTTTCATCTATTTAAAGCTACGGTTTTTCCAGTAGTCATGTATGGATGTGCGAGTTGGCCTATAAAGAAAGCTGAGCACTGCAGAATTGATGCTTTTGAACTGTGGTGTTGGAGAAGACTCTTGAGAATCCCTTGGACTACTAGGAGATCAAACCAATCAATCTTAAAAGAAATCAGTCCTAAATATTCATCAGAAGGACTGATAATGAAGCTGAAGCTCCAATACTTTGGACACCCGATGTGAAGAACTGACTCACTGGAAAAGACCCTGATGCTGGGAAAAACTGAAGGAAAAGGGGATGACAGAGAATGAGATGGTTGGATGTCATCACAGACTTGATGGACATGAGTTTGAGTAGGCTCTGGGAGTCGGTGATAGACAGGGAAGCCTGACGTGCTGCAGTCCATGGGGTCGCAAAGCGTCGGACATGACTCAGCGACTGGACTGAAGTGAAGGTGTAAAGTTTGTTTGCTGTTTATTCTATGTTATACTCAAATATAGGCCTTCATTTTTACAGTTATCAATGTGATGTTTTGGACTTGGCATTTCATCCCAGCTTGCATATGATACTCACACGTTTGCCATGGCTCTAGTATGCATTTCATTTACAAGCTGAATGACAATTTATATATTTTCATTAAGGGTGCTGGATAATTTTCATTAGGCCAGTGCAAGGACAAGGACTTTTAGGAAGTACTAGGTAATTTCTCATTATGAGTATGACCATTTTTGAACATAGTATTATTGTTCTTAAACGGGACATTCTGGTGCATGCATGCCTATCTTTTTCAAGGCACTTTCATAAGGGATGGGCTTCCCAGTTGGCACAGCAGTAGAGGATCTGCCTGCCAAGGCAGGAGACGCAAGAGATATAGATTCAATCCCTGGGTTGGGATGATACCCTGGAGAAGGAAATGGCAACCCACTCCAGTATTCCTGCCTGGAAAATGTCAAGGACAGAGGAGCCTGGCAGGCTCTAGTCCATAGGGTTGCAAAGAATCAGACATGACTGAGCACACACATACACACACACCGTAAAAGATATATCAGCAAGTCACTAAGACTAAATCTTTTCAGCTGTTTCTAATCCAATCTGCAACTTTATTTTCCACACTTTCAGTATTCAATGGGTAGATTATCAAATAATTTGGATCATTTTGCCTAGGAAAAGACTGATGTCATCATTAACATTGCTAATGCAAGCAACAGCAACAATATCAGTAAGAATTTGGCAGACATAGAAAAAATTCTATTACTTACTTAACAAAATCATCATTTTCAGGAAATCTGAATTCAGTCTTTATCTAGGCACTTCCAGCTTTTAACTACTGAAACTTAATTCTTCCGATTGTTCTTAAGATTTTCTTAAGCATATCTCCCAGATTTCGTGCAAAAGTCATAACATATCCTACATTATATTTGCACAAAGTCTGACTAAAAGATAATGAAACGGCTTTCTGACATGATCTGGAGGAACCATACAGCTTTCTGTTGCACTGTGATGCTTTTAATGTCCCAAAGTACATTTGCACCCTCTATTTCATTTGATCTTCAGAATAATTCTACGAGGTAGATAGGGAAGTATTATTAACCTGATTTTATAAACTGATGAAAGGTGAAATGAAATATGCTGCAGAGCTAGGACTCGGCTCATTTTAATATACCCAGGTCATTGATTTGCAGCCAAAGCATTACCTGAATTCTACACATCACAGAAATGAGATAGGTGGCTGTAACCCTCACAAAATTCATTTCAGATAATACTTCATTTATGTAATTACCTTTCTATATTCTCCCAAGTGTTGAAATAATTTTTTCTGATGAGTATTTCCTTTCCTTTTTCTTATGATGGCATTATTGTTCCTTTACATTCTACTTCCAACCCAACTCTGCTCCCATTTTCCTATCTGATTGAATATGCCAGCCTCTTTCTAGTCTTGTATTAAAAAGAAAAAGTTATTATAAGGATTTCTGAAAGCAAAGAACTGTATGCCTTTATTATACCCTTGAGGTGCATTTTAAAATAGAGACTAGTTATAAATAAAGATCGTATGTTATGGGTCAGTGCACTTCTTCAAGTTCAACAAATGAATTCCATTCATATTTACATGACCCCTATCAAGCGTGGATATTACAGTTCCCTGTACCTAAGATGATCTCAATCAAAGAGTATTGGGGAGAAACATTTACAAATTAAATTATAGTAGAACAGTAATTGAACTGAAATCAGAAGACCTGAATTATCATCATTGTTCATCCTCTGACTAATCATGTCATTTATATTCTCTAGGCCCCTTCGTTATTTAAGAAATGTATACAATAAAAACGATTGCTTTCTATATCTTTTGGAGTTGTTTAAAGATTATGCTGAAATGCTTTGAATTATAAAATAAGATATAAAATATGAGATTCAGTTCAGTTCAGTCATACCATATTAATAATAATAGTAGAAAATCAAGACAATCTGAATTAAGGGATTATTATTAATAATTTAACAGGTAATTATTTTTGCCTATTCTTCAGTTCAACCACATATATCCTATAGTTTGGTCAACCACAGGCCTCATGTAAAGTAAATTCTCCAATGAAACTTTTAGCAAGCACATAATTAGCATAATCATTCTGGTTCCTCAGTAAATAGTCAGATGTTTTAGTTGTTAAAAGCAAGTGTAAACAATTTTTTGGGACCGAGAGTTTTAGAAGTAGGACAGTTAAAAGAAGATACAATATCAGGTACATTAAACACGAAATCGGTTCAAATTTGTAATTTGAACATTTTTATCATATTAGGTAGAATATGATAGAGAATAAAGCATTTAGAGAATAAAACATCTATCAATAGATCATCAAAAATAGATGTTAATTGCACAAATGAGTGTGGCTAAACCTCAGATTAAATTTGTTAGATATTTAAAGCAACTAAATATGCTTCTAAGCACAAAAAATATCGAGTAGAATCAGAGAGATGTCAGAAAAGCTTTTAAAAAATATTTTACAACCAAATGAGTTCACAAATTGTGCCTAGATTTTTATCATTTTGATGCTTATAAACACTATATGTAGTCAAACTGGATGCCCCATTTAGAAATCACAACATGGTAGGGGAAGATGGGTCTAATTTTAAAAATTTGATTTTGAAGTTGCATGAGGAAATTGTATTCGGAGGTTTCATGCCATATATCTTAACTATTTACAAACTAGATTAGAAAACAGAATTATTCATTTCTTTGAGTCATTTTTTATCTTCACAATACCAAACGGAGAAAAAGATTTACATTTTTTAAAATGTAAATGCGCAGAGACTAAGACATGCCAAAAGACATTCTCTTGTTTTTAGCTTTCTGTTTTCAAGCCATTAAAAAAAAAAAATCAGTGTTTTATTGAACTCAGGAAGCCACAGCCTCTGGGAACAACAGAACTAACTACCACACTAATTTTCTGTATATATTGTACAGTGGAAAGTTCAAATCAGGTTTTTTTTTTTTTTTTTTCAAGTCAGGTTTTAATGATCAATGGTATCATGTTAACATCACTTCAAAAGTGGATTTCAGATTTGGGGGATGCCAAATATGCAGCTGCTGTCCTAAAATCTGAGAATTCAGGTCCAGAATAATTACAAGGTCTAAATTACACAGAGTGTATTGTGAAATATCATCATCATTTTTAAACAGTAAAGAAATATCTATGACAGAATCTAGTTTATGTGTGGCAGCCTCCAAAATATGTAGCTAAAAACAGCTTCTTAGTAATGTCTTGAAGGGTCAAAAGCAATGACCTTGTCATGTTCCTGGCAATCCTGATAAAACACCTGGGTCAGATACTAGTGAAGATTAATATGGTAATTACAAAGAGATCAGAGTGTTATTGCAGAAAAAGAGGTACAGCATAGTAAGCAGGGCCTTCTAATACTACTGATATTCTCCATAATTTTTCTCCCAATCCCTGGTTACGAGCATCACAATAAATATACATTCCAGGATAATCTTTGGTAATGGTAAGAATAGCAAAGTAGTCAAAAAGTAGTCAATTTATTCTGTCGCATCTCTAACATCACTTTTGAATAGTATGTTCATCATGCATATCACATTGGGAAAATATCATGATCTACAAATATGGATATGTATATGTATGGATATACAACAGTATACCATTGTTACTGTATCAGTGACCACTGAATTAGGTGAGCACTCATGTGACTAAAAAAAAAGCCTAGAAAGGAAAAAAAAAGCCTAGAAAAATGTGTAAAATCATAGGACCTTCATTTATCTGGCTGGATCTATAATTACTTTAAAACTTTTTATCTAAGTATGTAATTACTCAAAAACCTTCTATAAATTGTTGAGCTCTCAACTTGAATCATCTTTTAGAAAGGCAGAAAAAGAGAGACAGAACTAATAATAACATGGACCCAAACATGTGTTCTGGGATAGTATGGAACACTGCATACTGTGTGGGTCTCTGCAGTACTTTTTTCACCAGAATGCCTGGTCGAAAGGCATCCTTACAACCTTTACAACCCAGAGTGCTGTCCTGAAAGCCACTTACAGTAAAGCTTTAGGGTACAATATACCATCTTTGTAAGACTTCCCTCATAGCTCAGTAGGTAAAAAATCCACCTGCAATGCAAGAGACCTGGATTCAATTTCTGAGTTGGGAAGATCCCTGGAGAAGGAAATGGCAAACCACTCCAGTATTCTTGAGTGGAGAATCCCATGGACAGAGGAGCCTGGCAGGGTACAGTCCATGGGGTCACAAGAGTCGGACATGACTTTAGTGACTAAACCAACACCACCATACCATCTTTGCAATATACATCACTTGCATACTTGTTAAAATCTTTTTGCTCCTTTTCTTTAAGTTATTGTTATTGAAAAACCTGGTAAGATGCCTCCAGTTTAACCACTTATTCAGAAAACATGCTGTGATACCTACTCAGGGCTATATTCTAGGGCACATGATTAATAAGATATCCCATGCCGTATTTAACCTTAGCTTCTGTTATTTCTGATGGTCCCCTTTATTTACTTTTGTTTGGCAAACTCCTCACTCACACATGCCTTATGCTACTTCTCTGCAAAGGTGTCCCTAAGGTGCCAAAGCAAAATTCCTGAGTTTTTCCTTAACACTACTACTGCAAGTTCATGTGCTTCTCTTATGGTCTTTATTACAGTATTTTAAAATTCTTTTTTAAAAGTCTGTCTTTACTATTCTTCAGTTTTACTGAAGTCATGCAATATTTTAGCCATGCTATATTCCATGAAACTAACACAGTTCTGTGCACCTTAAGGTTCTCAATACATGATTCATGAATGAATGAAAGATCTCCAGCGGGGATTGGATGTCTACTCTAAACATCCTTCTGGAGAGATCTAACTGTTCCTGGTATGAACCCCATCATCTCTATAAAACGTAATGATTCTCTCAGAATAAAATAATATCCATCATATTACTCTAGAGACTTGATTGAATTCTCCTCTGGTTCTCTTTTTCTCTCATATCCCAAAGTCCTTCAGCATAATTCCTACCCAACTACAACAATTATAGCCTTTTCCACTCTCAAATTTTTGGATAGAAAGGTATTAGTTTATGTTGAAGACTGAGATAGAATCTAAACCCTCAGTAAGCCATAGCTTACAAGCAGTATGATCCATTTATTTTCTAAAACTTAAGCTATCTTTAGTTACTAATTAAGGGTTAGAATACAGTGAACTTGTGAGTGAACTATACTTCCAGATCCTGAAACTTATCAGGATATAAAAATATCAGTTGTGTACCCAGTAACATTTTAGATGATCTTGATTTAAAAGCTTAGATATTCCTGTTTCTATATGAAAAATAAAGTAGACAAAGGTACCTTTTCCAAAAATTGTGTTCTATGTTTTTGAAATAGTTTTATTTCAATTGTATCCTATATTTTTGAAATAGTTTTAAGGAAAAATATATCAAGACATAGAAAATAAAACTTACAGTTACCAAATGGGGATGTGGAGGGAGATAAATTAGGATTTGGGCATTAACATACACACACTACTATATATAAAACAGGTAACAACAAGGACCTACCACATAGCACAAATCACTCTATTCAACATCTTATAATAACCTATAATGAAAAAGAATCTGAAAAAGAATACATATATATATATATCAACAACTTCGCTTTACACTTGAAATATAACATTGCAGATTAACTATATTTCAATTTAAAAAAAGGACATATCAATAGTCTTAAATTTTTTTCTTCTCCATTGCCAATAAAGTTAGGTATAAGCTTCACTGTGATGTTCCAAATACACCTAACTCCAGAGGCTACAGGTTTTATTTATCTGAGTGAATAGTTCGATTTCAAAGATTCACTTGGATTTTACATTAGGGTGACCTGTTTTCATTATCTTCAAACAGGCTTAGATCATCTCTCCATCAGACATAGAAGAATAGCTACATCTAATTCTCCTGCCATCTAAATAACTCTAGAATTTCTTGAAGATGATAAATTGTCTTATAACTATGCTGTATCTGTTAGCTATCCACACAGTTTTCACTATGTCATGAATCATCTTCCTATGTACCAATTTAGGAGAGAGTAACATTCTGATAAGCACGTAAGACTGTTCTCTTCTGGGTTTGGAAATAAGAAATTTTAGTCAGAATATGAGCATTTTATCAAAAACAATTTGTTATCAGACTAGCTGAGGAAAAAGACCCATGAGTTTAGGTATACATTAACTCCTTATTATCAAAAACCAAATCAAGTTGTAAGATAAATGATTATTATCTACATTCTTAGTATATCTAAAATGGAAAACCAAGGTGATATTAAGAGTTTTCAAACGTCTTATCCTACTAGCCTACTTTAAGGATAAGCTCTTTAGTCCTACTGGTCAGAAAATCGATGCTGAAGTGATTACCTATTTAGGAATATTTTCTTACAGACAGCATTACAGAGAATTACAAGTCACAGTAACAAAAAGCATACTCAGCTTTCCCAATTCCCTAACCATGGCTCCGAGTTCACCGTTACAACAGAATGAAATTTGAAGTGGGGGAAACACTTCACTCATGCAATGCAAAGAAATTAATACTCCAGTTGAGTAAGCCTAAAGGACTTCACTGAATTCACAAATCAGTGTGGACTGTGGAGGCAAAGACAGATTGTGCATAATAGCCATCAAGCCAAGAAAAAACTTACTCTGAATGCTTTAACAAGCCCTAGTCGACAATTTCGCAAACTCTGTTAAAGAAGATGGTCAGAAAAGATGCAGAACATCTCAAACTACAATTACTTTGTCTTGTCCAGATAACTGACAATTGCATTATGACATTCCATATGATTAGAACCAAGCTTTTTCACATTTTAGATTCCTGCTGCTGCTGCTGCTAAGTCACTTCAGTCGTGTCCGACTCTGTGCGACCCCATAGACGGCAGCCCACCAGGCTCCCCCGTCCCTGGGATTCTCCAGGCAAGAACACTGGAGTGGGTTGCCATTTCCTTCTCCAATGCATGAAAGTGAATAGTTAAAGTCAAATCGCTCAGTCGTGTCCGACTCTTCTCGACCCCATGGACTGCAGCCCACCAGGCTCCTCCGCCCATGGGATTTTCCAGGCAAGAGTACTGGAGTGGGGTGCCATTGCCTTCTCTGTTTTAGATTCCAGGTTAGTATAATTCCCTTACCACACAAAACACAACAGAAGTCCTTTTAGTTCAATAAGATGTATCCAATTTCAACAATTTTTCAATTTTCAATATAGCTAGACCAGAATCTTTGGTAAAACCCATTTTAAATGGACCATTATCAATTCCACATCTTTCTATGAATATCAGCATATATTAGCTAGACAGTCATCTTATTTTAGCTTTAGAATGTATATGACAGTTTTTTTTCCAGACACAGCAATTAAAGGATTGTAAAATAGCTCATGGAAAGCTCCAAAGAATTGCTCCTCAGAGAGCAAATCTTGCAACACCAAACAACTCCAATTTCCCTTGGGCATCTCTTGGGCAACAAGAGTTATCGCTAGTTAGGGAAGGGCAACTAGAAGACATACACACAAACCAACACACTTAAATAACCTGCTCATCACATAACTAATACTTACTGAGAGGCTGGTAGCTAGAATTTTCTTACTAATTTGAAGCTACCACATGACACATTGCAGAGCTTCCTTGAACATGGTACTTCTCTACCCGTTTTGCATTGGGTGCATGTATTTTATTATGTAGCTTATGTAATCATGTGTGCTGAATGTCCTATCCAGTCTTGCCCAGTTATCTTAGAACCTCATGGGCTTTGCATCTTGAAACCAACAACCTGCTGGAAACAAACAGCAGAGGACAGGATCCCTCCTACCTGCTTGCTGCCTCACAGATCAAAGCACACTGAAGACTGAGATTATTAGAGATGTTTGGGGATAAAGAAATAAAATAAAAACTGACTTGGCAAATGGGACTCCCTGCTGGTTGGTATCATGTGTTACCATAGCAAGATGCATCTGTTCCGCTATTAAATATGTTAGTGAATATGGTATAGACAGCCATGGCATTATCAAATATTCTTAGTGCCTATTAAACTCCATACTTACATATTTTACTTTTACTATTCATTAGTAAAACTCAAAGCGGTAGCACCTTGGAAATAATTTTAAAAGTTCAAAGAAAAACTATCAGTTTGGTTATATTTCACATGTTTAAATTATATCCGTGCATTAGTAATAAAAATTTTGGCAAGCTAACCAAAATGTTCTCGAATTTTACATGTGATTATATCAGCTGTGATTTAGTTCACAATGGATGTGTTAAGACTAAAGTTAAAAAAAAAGTCACATGTAGAATGTGAAAAACTTTAATAGCTACATCCTTTTTTCCCTTCTGAATATCTTATTTCCTTTCAATTTAATCTTAGCCATTATCAAATGCCCCACAACATATGATCTAGTCCCTTAATGGAATCCATTCTCTGAGCTCAACAACTTTGTTGCTGAAATGGGCTATCAAGAGCTAAGACATCTATGCCTTACTACATGGTTAATAGCAGAACACATCTGTTGTTACTCTGTTTGTTACATTAAAATTAACCACAGTAATGTTAACAATATTAATACATTTAAAAGCCTGCCATGTTCCACTGCTGATGCACAATACCTGGGGACTACATGATCAAAATAGTAAGCGACTAGGGGCAAAATTAAGAATTATGGAATGTGTAGAAGGTGAAGAACACAAGACAGACTCTGAAATGAGTGGTGCATCCCACTGGGACATTAACCTCTTGCCTGCCTGGCTCATCCCAGAAAACTGTGCAGCAGTTGCTTTTCATAAAATGAGTCACATGACTCATGAACGCCTTATCCCACTTCCTTAACCTATTGTTATTCTGTGAATGCTGTAAGAATATAAGGGGAAAAAACTGTGACCAAAGCTAATGGAGGTTTGGTACCACCTTTCAGTTCAGTTCAGTTCAGTCGCTCAGTCGTGTCTGACTCTTTGCAACCACGTGAATTGCAGCACGCCAGGCCTCCCTGTCCATCACCAACTCCCAGAGTTCACTCAAACTCATGTCCATCGAGCCGGTAATGCCATCCAGCCATCTCATCCTCTGTTGTCCCCTTCTCCTCCTGCTCCTAATCCCTCCCAGCATCAGAGTCTTTTCCAATGAGTCAACTTTAATACAGGGTTATTATTAAAATGTAAACACACTCAAACCAAAGAAGTCTTAAAAGGAAAATCATTATATGGAGCCCAGTGTCTTATGAAATAATGAGGCCAGTTTGTCTTCACACGAAAATACTCCAGTTTCTGACATTCTTATATACTTGGTGGTAGAAGTGTTTAACAGTACAATTTTCTTGAAGGACAACTCTACAATAAATGCAATGGCTCCCTTCTAGGGATTTATCTTCCTAAATATATATATTCATATATGTGAAATATTGTTTTTATTTAAGATTAAAAATTTTTATTGGTTTGCAATCTAAAAATTCTGAAACAAAAAAAATCCATCATTAGGGAATGATTTAGCTAAATTTTAGCATATGTGTGCAGTAGGATTCTATGAAGTAAATATGAGATTACATGCTCTAAGGTGGAAAGATGTCCAAAACAAATTAAATAAGAATAATCAAGTTGTAGAATAGTATGTATCATGTAAAAACATTCAAACATTTTGTCTTTTTAAAGAATGTTTAAGTGTGTCTGCATATACAACTATTAACAGATATATATAAAAGAAAAAAGATACATGCATAAAATTAAAGACAGAGTAAAAAGCTTGGTCATGTTATAAGGCAGTTTATACTTTTGATTCTCATCATTGCATTTAAAATTTTCAGTAAGTACTTTGCGATAGAAAAAAATAAAATTTATTAAAAATATGGTTTTTTTCTGGAAAGTAAACAGAGACATAGGACAACAGATAAAATTCAACTCTCTCTGAACAGCCTGTCATAAAATATAATTGGACACACAGACCCAATTGTATGCATCACTAATCTATTGAACCTAGTTTATGTCTAGATAGTTAGAAGAATTAAAAAAAAAAAAAAAACAGCTGGTAAATAAAAAAAGAGCAGTTGAATAACAGACATAGAGTTTACTGAAAAGCTAGTTAATCATGAAGCTGATGGCTGCAGTATGTGAAGTCGCTCAGTCGTGTCCAACTCTTTGCGACCCCATGGACTATAGCATATCAGGCTCCTCCGTCCATGGGATTTTCCAGGCAAGAGTGCTGGAGTGGATTGCCATTGCCTTCTCCAGGGGATCTTCCTGACCCAGGAATCGAACCAGGGTCTCCCGCATTGCAGGCAGACGCTTTACCCTCTGAGCTGCAGTATATACCTCACATAATAATGAACAATATCTCTGTTGCAATTTCAAACACCAAAAAGGACCCCCAGCCTCTTCATTTATCCAACACGTTTCACAGTTGTTTCTTGTTCAGTCGCTAAGTCGTGTCTGACTCTTTGTGAGCCCATGGATTGCAGCACACCAGGCTTCCCTGTCCTTCACTATCTCCCTGAGTTTGCTGATTCACAGCCATTGATTGTGATTCGCAGCCATTGATTGATGATTCACAGCCATTGAGTTGGTGATGTTATCTAACCACCTCATCCTCTGCCGCCCCTTTCTCTTTTTGCTTCCATCTTCCCCAGTTATGAGGGTCTTTTTCAGTGAGTTGGCTCTTTGCATCAGGTGGCCAAAGTACTGGTGCTTCCCAGTGGCCAGTTACAAATAACCAACTAACCACTGGTCATGAATTAGGCATCGAGGGAAGCTAGAATTTACAGTGTTTTTCTTTCTACACGTAAAATTTCTCTGCAATGCCTGTCTTTTAAAGATCAAATGAAATCAGTTCTGAAGCTTACATGGCAGGCAGTCTGACCTTACCTCACATATAAGTGCTAAAATTTCAACCCCATTTCTCTGCTGATGCCTTGTGGGATATGGAACCCCCAAAGCCTTGCTTTCTACTGCTAATTAACAATAATGAACAGGATGACACACTTTTCTTTTGAACACTTCTGTCAGGAAGATGTCCAATCAGCAAGATACAAGCCATAGACAAATTCCCTTTCTCCCCCCACTCATTTACATGCTGAGATACACAGAGACTCTACTCTGCCTTTTGGTTTAAAAAAAAAAAAAAGTAGGTCAAGCTGTCTAGGCTTTATGCACTAGCTTTAGAATCTGTGCAAAGGATGAAAGCTTTTGCTCCAGCCCAATTCCAGAGCATTTCAGATTATTTTTATATGCATCTACACGGTGATACTCTCATGACAGTATTAGTTCAAAAAATAATAAGAATACCTATGACTCCATCCATTAAAAGAATTTTAAAACAAATATCATATGCTATGCCATGGAACTCTACTGTTACTTAGCACACTGTATTGAAGGACACAGAAACTCTAGCTTGTGCCCATGCTCAAGGAATCTTATAATGCAATATGTAATAAAGACTCACTAAGTTTGGACTGATAATTTGGATTGTATGCTCATTTGAGAAAGTAGCTCGGCTAGCCTGAAATTTTCCTTTACACAAAAGCAAAATGGGGCTTTGCAGTTCAGAACAGATCCTTACTAGCTATGCGATTTGGGTCAATTGCTTAAAAATGTAGTTTGCTCATCTGTAAAACTGAGATAATAATTCATACCTCAATGGGTTATTGTGAATATTAAATGAAATACAACATTTATGTAAAGTCTTTGGTGCTTGGTACATAGTAAATATTCAATACATGCTAAATAGAATTGTTTAGCTATTATTCTTACTAAGCCAATGGACAGAGGAAACCTGATTTCAAAGGGAGAGTTTAACCTTGCTTAAGACAATTGACTGTTAGAACTTCAAACATTTAATATATATTAATTAAAATTATTGAAAACATTTTAATAACTGGAGAATCAATTTCACCTCCATCATTTTAACAAGTGTCACAGTAGGAGGAAAAAAAAGATGGTCAAATTGCCAGGGAGTAGAGGTTAATTACCTTCCACAGCCCTAATCAATTAGGACTGATTACCACAGAAGGTTTGTTTGTTTTTTTCCCTTTCACTCTCTGGTTGGATAATCTTCTGTCATCAAGTCTGATTGCACAGAAATATATCACAGATGTTTTATATAAGTTCCCCAAATTATACAGACAGCAGATAAGAAGTATACTACATTTCAGAGAACCGACTACTTGTTTGGAATATCTGAATCTGGAAGTGGGACTGATCAATGATCTAACATGGGAGAAGTCTTCCTTCCCTGAGAAAAACACCATGTGGATAATGAATCCATTTCATGATAGGTCCCAGCCTCTGGCTTGAATGTGCAAGCCTCTGTAGGTTGTAAAAGGGGAGCCCAAGAGAGTGTCACATGCTTTCACCATTACCCTCTGGGAGTCTACCTCATGCTGGGATCCAAGGCGAGTGTTCCTCATGTGAGTTCTTGCACCAGAGTGGAAATTTACCAGCAAGTGGGGAAGGAAGGCCACAAGCCAAAAAGGAAAGCTCCATTCATGCACACTTGTATACCTTTATCAATAAATATTACTGTGTATTCTTAAGCACTGTGCAACTGTCAGAAAATGCCAAGATAAAAAGATATATAGCATATGGTAATTGACCTTGATGAGTTCACAATTTAATGGACTGAAAGGATCCATATGGAAATAACTATGACTATGATAAGTAAAAAGTGCTATGTTAGTACCAAGATGGACCTGATTGGTTTTTCCCTAGTGGACCAAGGAAGTCTTCACAAATATATGAAATATATGATCTAGGCCTTAATGGTGAATAAAAACTCACCAGACTAGAAAAGAAAGGAAAGCAAGCAGGAGCGAGAGGAAGCAGGAATATTTCAAAGAAAGAAATGAACATGGACAAATGTCTATCTTTGCCGACATTTTGTTACTGATATAATTTTTTTAATTGTGTTTCTCTGCCTTAAAATCATGTGCACTCCAAATTTGCAAATCAAACTGATGACAAAAGCTAGCCAACTAACCACAAAATGTTTGAGACAACTAGTCAACCAGATAACTTTCTATGTGCTTACTCAACTAGAAAAAATAGTCTATGTAGCTGATGTACAGAATGCTCAGTAATTTATATGATGTGTGGTATGCTAAGGGCTTCCCCGGTGGCTCAGCTGGTAAAGAATCCACCTGCAATTTGGGAGACCTGTGTTCGATTCCTGGGTTGGGAAGATCCCCTGGATAAGGGAATGGCTACCCACTCTGGCTGAAGTTGTTTGACTTTATAAAACTGCATTAAACAGACTGTGGGCCGAGCTGTGGGGTGCAACCTAATGAGGTAGTCCCCCCTGTACCCTTACCTGTACCACACACATAAGGCCCAGAGATTAAGCACATGGATTTAGGAACCAGACTGTCTGAGTTCAAAGCCTGGTTTTGCTCACTCACTGTGTGACCTGTGCCTCCTTTCCTCATTAACTAAATGAGGAGAATGTTTCTTATTTGTAGGGGTTTTATGAATATTAAATGGATAACAAATGTAAAGTTAGAACAGTGACATGATTATTGGTTACTTTCATAAATGTCACACTTAGAGATCTCTTCATAGAATTTAAAAACCTTTAATTGTGTTTCTAAAGCATGAAGGTTTAGAATATTAGCCTATGCCTACATTCTGTGACTAAGGTGCCATACAAATAAAATTTATCCATTAAATTCTAAGATACTTGAGGGCAAAAGCCAGACCTCAGGCGACTGTATTCCAAATGCCTTAAAAGGTGTTTTTCCTTTTTCTTTTTTTTTAAAGGTATGTTAAATGCATATAAAGAGAGAATAGAATGTGTTCCGGTTGCACTGAGGAGTAACTGGAAATAGAGCTGGAAAATAAACCCATGTTTTGCATTCATTGCAGATTCACCTAAGGAGTTTGGCTTTTGAACTAACTGCAGTATAGGCCACTGGTTCTTCAATAGAACAGGTGAAGGCATGGTTCACCAGAAACATGTCTCAAGATACCAATCTATAAGGAAGCAACATCATGAATTTGTAACAGGCTAGCAGTTACTTTACTGACAAAGGTCCATATAGTCAAAGCTATGGTTTTTCCAGCAGTCATGTATGGATGTGAGAACTGAACCGTAAAGAAGGCTGAGCACTGAAGATTTGATGCTTTTGATCTGTGGTGTTACTTGGGCTGCAAGGAGATCAAACCAGTCAATCCTAAAGGAAATCAGTCCTGAATATTCATTGGAAGGACTGATGTTGAAGCTGAAGCTCCAATTCTTTGGCCATCTGATACGAAGAACTGACTCACTGGAAAAGACCCTGATGCTGGGAAAGACTGGAGGCGGGAAGAGAAGGGGATCACAGAGGATGGGATGGTTGGATGGCATCACTGACTCGATGGACATGAGTTTGAATAGGCTCTGAGAGTTGGTGATGAACAGGGAAGCCTGGTGTGCTGCAGTCCATGGGGTCGCAGAGTTGGACATGACCCAGCAACTGAAATGAACTGAACTGAGCAGTTAGTTCAGGTCTGCATCTTCTTAACTCAGCCTTAACAAGTTAACTATAAGCCAACCTCTTGAAGGAGACTATGCCCTTGACCAGAGCAGCATTGACCTATTTTTTGCCCTTGAACATGTTTAGAATGCACACAGGCAGCTTAAATTTGCAGAACTTCTAGAACAACAACAAAAAAATATTTCAACAAATATTTATTGCTCATTTGCTAAATTTCAGGCTGCAGGTGGACTCTGGGAATACAAAGGTGCACAAAATAGATGGATGTCCCTGCCCTCTTGACATTCACTGTTGCTCAGCATCACATTATTCATCATAAATGAAGGATCTGCCATCGAGATTTAAACACTTTAATCTAAATGCCAAATTTTGCCTGGTTCACAAAACTGCCACCAGAAACAAGAAAGTACAAGGACTAGAAAAACTGATAAAGGGTTTTGGGGCTGATTCTTTTCCAGACAATTGACTTTGCTTTGTCCAGGAGAAGTAAATTACTAAGCATCTTTGTAGACAATTTGAAAATCAGTTTCCCCTCAAACCCTGAATAAACACTGGGAAAAAAAATACTTAATGAATATTATGGAGGGATTTCAAATTGGTATTGGGCTTCCATGGTCGCTCAGAGGCTAAAGCATCTGCCTGCAATGCAGGAGACCTGGGTTTGATCCCTGGGTTGGGAAGATCACCTGGAGAAGGTAATGGCAACCCACTCCAGTACAATTGCCTGGGAAATTCCACGAACAGAAAAGCCTGGTGGGCTACAGTCCATGGGGTTGCAAAGAATTGGATACAGCTGAGTGACCAACACTTTCAAATACAGCTGGATACAGCTGAGTGACCAACACTTTCAAATCAGTCCATGCCCATCCCTGACCAGCATTGCTGCCAGGTGAGGGGTTGAGACACAGCCTTGCAAAGCAGAGAGAGAAGGGGAGGATGGGTTGAGAGGCCCCGTGTCATGCTCTCCCTGCTTCTGTTCACTCAGGAGCTTTTATGCTTCTAAGTGAACACCATTACTGATAGAGGTGGCTGAATATTATCAGTCAGATTGTTTTGAACTAAAAGAGGTTGAGAGACCTACTGCCATTAAACATTTAGAATGTTGAAATAACCAAGAGGTTGAAATAACCAACTTTTTGCTTTACACAAATTGTTCTGGTGGCAGTGTA
The DNA here is from genome assembly GCF_029378745.1 of Bos indicus. Taxonomy (NCBI): domain Eukaryota; kingdom Metazoa; phylum Chordata; class Mammalia; order Artiodactyla; family Bovidae; genus Bos; species Bos indicus. The sequence continues at coordinate 32,352,914 of NC_091770.1, forward strand.
GAGATGCATGAGAAAGGGAATCCTTGTGAGCAGTGAGATGAGTTAGAAATCTGTTCCAACAGTTGAAAAAGAGGACATTCACTTAAGGCAATAATAATGGGAGTCAAAGAAAAGCAGATAAATTCTAAAGCTCTGTTAAGCATTTGAAATGTGGCTAATGGAACTGAGGAACTGAATTTGAAAATGTATTTAATTATAATTAAGTTAGATATAAATTTAAAATTGAGAGTTCATTCAATCATGGAAAAATTTTAGGTCTGTCTACAGTAATTCAGACAATGCAAATCTACATTTCCAACTGGATATTTTATGAAATATACAATATCTCTGATGCAAATTTAGATTCTGAATTGACAGGAATGAATTACAAAATATATATTAGATATCAAAAACAGTGTGAAACAGTAATGTAAAATATAGTAAAATTTATTTGAGCATATGCTGAAATGATAATACTCTGGACATGCTTAGTTAAATAAAATACATTCAAAGTTAATTTCATCTGAGTTTTTTTTTTCCCCCTCTCTTTTTGTGACTACTTACAAACTTAAAATTACATATCTGACCCACTTTATATTTCTATTGGACAGTACTGATAGACATTTCTGGAATTTACGGAGAAACAGATTACATCATAAAAGCAAGCACAGGAAAAATGTCAAAGTTTTCATCTGTAATTGTGTAGATGGGCATGTAGTTGGAAGATGAATTCAGTTTTTAATGAGGTGTCTACCTATGAGACATCCAGGTGGAGATGCTGAGTTAGTCTTTTGAAATGCTAGTTTGGTGATGACAGGGCAAGTCCAGATGGGCGATGTAAATCTGAGAATAAGCAGTCTACATTTGCTAGCTATAATGCAGAGCAGAATTCCAGGAACATTAACTTTTTTTTTTTTTTCCAGAGATCAAAAAGCCCTTCATGATCAATTAAATTTTAATCTTTCACTAGAAGTTTTTGGTCTGTCAGTCTTGTATGTCCACTCTTTTGGGGGCAGCAAGGCCCTAAGAAGTAGGCTCAGGAGGAAGTATTTCTCTTGATGGGAGAACCTGGCCATGAAAACATCCCCTCAAGAGTCTAAGAAATATGTTCTTCCAGGGCAGTGCTTTGTAAACAGAGAGGTTAAAAAGCCTCCTCTGTCTTGTAACCCGTGCCACGCTTAGTTATTCAGTTGTGTTTGACTCTTTGTGACCCCATGGGGCCTGCCACGCTCTTCTGTCCATGAGGATTAGTCTAGGCAAGAATACTGGAGTGGGTTGCCATGCCCTTCTCCAGGGGATCTTCCCAACCCAGGGACTGAATCCATGTCTCCTGCAATGCAGGCAAATTGTGTACCATCTGAATGACCAGGGAAGCCAAAGAACACTGGAATGGGTAGTCTATCCCTTCTCCCGGGGATCTTCTTGACCCAGGAATCGAACCCAGGTCTCCTATATTGCAGGCAGATTCTTTTCTGGCTGAGCTATCAGGGAAGCCCCGTCTTGTAACCTAAGGATCCCCAAATCTCATGCACTATCTCCTAAAGTAAGTGCTTAAATGTAACACCTTTGCATTTCACAGCTCTGAAAATGGTTACGTTTTCATCAGAAGGATTTTCTCAGGCCCAGTAAAAATTATCTCTAGTTCTTTGCTACTGATTTACAATGTGGATTATTTATGCTTACTATTAACTTGAGTGTCCCTGAGTATATTTACCTAGGTCATTTCCTTCCTTTGTTGAAACAAACTGCCTATGTCTGAAGTGGTCCATCATCACCTTTAAACTAACTCCAATGCCATATTGTCACTTTTATCTCATTTCCTGTTCTTTGGCTGACATATTCCCTGTGCTGTTTTCATTTTTTAACTACTATTCTCATGCATTTTATTTATGCCTTTCAGTGTTTTCTTTTCTTTTTTTTTTTTGGTGCAATAAAAAGAGTGTACAAATGATTCCTTATTCGGTATGCATTCCCCAAACTAGTTCTCAACCCTCAAGCAATGTCTTCATTACTCTCTTCCATCAATCTATACCGTGTTTAGACTTCTGCAAAAGCCAGCATCCTTAAACTTAAAGCTAGTGGATGCTTTCACTGTTGCTCACCATTTCTTTCTAAACCCTGTAGACTCTAACTTGATCATAAGAATGAACATATCAGATATGCATGGGAGATATTAACCATGTCTGTTCCTGGGAATCTCTTAATAACCTAGCTCAGCTGTTCCTAGATTTCTGAGCCTCTATAAGATTATAAACATTTGCTGTTAAGCTGCTAAATTGTAGGGGAAATTTTTACATAGAAATAGGTAGCTAATACATTATGAACTGCATTATAGGTGATCAGTAATGATGTGTTGAATGAGCCAAAGTAATTTTTTTAAAAAAAGAATCTCCTAATTAAGCTTTTAACAAAATTTGGGGGAGTATTTACAATGTCATGTTAGTTTCAGGTGTATAGCAAAGTGAATCTATTATAAATATATATTCACTCATTTTTTTAGATTCTTTTCCCATATAGGCCATTACAGAGTATTGAGTAGAGTTCCCTTTCCTATATGGTAGGTCCTTATTAGTTATCTATTTCATATAGTAGAGTGTATACGTCAATCCTAATCTTTCAATTTATCCCTCCCCTCACCTTCCACAGGTTTATTTTCTACACCTGTAACTCTGTATCTGTTTTATAGGTAAGTTCATCTGTAGCCATTTTTTTAAGATTCCACATATGTGATATTACACTATTGGTGGGAACACAAACTGGTACAGCCACTATGGAGAACAGTATGAAGGTTCCTCAAAAAATTAAAAATAGAATTACCATACAATCCAGCAACTGTACTCCTGGGCAAATATCTGGAGAAAACCATAATTCAAAAAGATACACGCATCCCAATGTTCACTGCAGCACTATTTACAATAGCCAAGACATGAAAGCAACCTAAATGTCCATCAACAGAGGAATGGATAAAGAAGATGTGGTACATATATACAGTGGAATAATTCTCAGCCACAAAAAGAACAAAATAAATGCCATTTGCAGCAACATGGATAGACCTCAGATTGTCATACTGAGTGAAGTCAGTCAGAGAAAGTATTTCTTTTTCTCTTTTTTTCTGGCCTCATCATGCAGAAGTATATGGGATCTTACTTCCCTTACCAGACATTGAACCATGTCCTGTGAAACAATGCAGTCTTTTGAAAAAAACTGAAGTGTGATCAGTAGCAAGAAAAAAAATTCAAAACGTTTCTTATTTTGGCATCTAGCCATAAGAAAAGAGGTTGCTAAGGCAACTCATCACTGGCTAACCTAGAATGGATTTAAGGCCGTTCTGTAAAATAGCTCGGGGTCCAACATAAATCAATAAGTCAAGAAGCGTAGTGATCACACATTGGAGGAAAATCTATGTCCAAGATTTTCTCTACCTAGGTAATGCCCTGACCATTGTTTCAGCAGCTCTTCCAAAGAGATTCCTGAGCTCTGGACTTCTTTCTGTTAGCTCAGGGGACTATAAGCTCCCAGACCCAACTGGGAAAACACACAATATTTGAATAGAGAAGATGATGACTGAGCAGAAGCTAGACAGAGATTGAGAAGAAAGTTCTGGGTTGACTCAAAAATGACAATAGGACAATAATTTTCTAAAGAGTGGATTAATAAATTTCCCTGAAGTGGAAAGAAAAGAATTTTGGAAATACGGACATGCAAAGGGAAACTAAGATCAGAATTTTCAGGACACTAAATGTGAGTCACAGAGTGTGACTTTACCTGTATGTAATTGGGAAGCATCAATGTGTTTCCCAAGAGGAAGAAGAGAGGAATAATTGAAAAAGCATTTTAGCAAATTAACCTGATGTAAGTACATAAACTGGATTGGAAAGTATTCAGAATAGAGACAGGAGAATAGTTGAGAAGGTGTGGCAGTTGCTTAAGCACCTAAGTGATAAGTATATGAAATAAGGAGGGGCAGCTAGAAATGTCTTGGTTCTCTTTACTACATTTCACAGCAACAGAATTTCAGAGAAGGAGCTAATTCTAGAAACTGAGAACCAAATTCAGAGAGATTTAGTGATGCTGAAATGTTTCAACCAATAAATTAGAAAATGAGATACTGAACTAACTTCCATGGTGAAAGGATGAAGGAAGGAGTTTGCATTAGTCTACATGACACCATCCATTCCCAAGATAGAGATTGTTTCAAGATATCTGTACAGCACTTAAGTCAATAAAAATATGACCATGATTTCTCTCACTTTCTTCAAAGATAATGTTCATCCTTTATACCTGAAAAGCTTGGGCAAGACTTTCACAATAAATAGTCAATTAGGCCACATGTTCTCTAATTCCTGTAAGAACCAGGATGTGCTAAGTCGCTTCAGTTGTGTCCAACTCTGTGCAACCCTATGGACTATAGCCCATCATGCTCCTCTGTCCATGGGGTTCCTCAGGTAAGAATACTGGAATGGACTGCCACGCCCTCCTCCAGTGGATCTTCCTGACCCAGGGTTCAAACCCCTGTCTCTTTTGTCTCCTGCATTGGCAGGCAGGTTCTTTACCACCAGCGCCACCTGGGAAGCCCCAAAACGAGGACTTCTTGACAAGACGTACAGGTTAGTTTTCAAGGAAGCAGACTTTGAGATGGAGGTTTGCCAAAGCAAGTTCACTTGGGAGTGCTTTCATTGAGAACCTGAAGTGATGGTTCGGTCACTAGGTTGTGTCTGACTCTTGTGACCCCATGGACTGTAGCCGACCAGGCTCCTTTGGCCATGGGATATTTCCCAGCAAGAATGATGCAGTGGGTTGCCATTTCCTTCTCCAAGGGATCTTCCTGACCCAGAAACTGAACTGGGGTCTCCTGTATTGCAGGCAAATTCTTTACCAACTAAGCTACAAGGGAAGCTAAGAGCCAGGATAGCTAAAACAAATATAATATTTACTGTGTATGATTTACAGGTTTTAATTTAAATATTACATGAGAAAGTGAAACTCTTAAAATAGGGGAATCTGTTGGTTAAAAAGAATATTTCAGATGAAACACTTTAAATGCTAGAAAAGCCTGTGAGGAAACAACTGGGTTTTATCTTGCTGATATATGTACTGATTTTACAAAGATTAAATTAGAAACTCTTTTTAAAACAAGGTAACTAGTATAAAATGTAAAGCAGCAGAGAATGATGAGAAAGATTGGTTATGTCGACGATATTGATAAGTTATTTTAGGGCGTGATATCTACTATAAATACACTATGCTTCTAGTTAACACTAAAATCACTGATCAAAAGGTGTATTTCTATATCAAAATCAATTAAGAGCTTGGATTCAAACATAAGGCTTCCGGTCCAGGAAGGTACAAAGAAGAAACACTTAAGGCAAATATATACAACAATTCACTAATCAAATTTGCAATGCTCTTTCATGCTCCTAAGATGAAAGAATTTCAAAGAACACTCTTCACTAATCCTCTCCTCCACCCTCCACAATTTCCTCTGATCAGAACTAATACACATGTTAATATTCATGTCAGTTAGGGAACACACATTTGCAGTGCATTCTTCTAAGTCAGAAGGGTTAAGTGATCTCCAGTGAACATTGCCAGACTGATAGATGAGAGATACTTCCTCTAGAGTGACAACATTGGTAAAATTTGTAGGTATATCTCATAAATAATGAAAAAAATGAATTCATGTTTTGCTTATTGCCTGTAAGAAATTATCATGTTCAATACTGATTAAATAATCAATATTAATTTAAATCTGTAAAACAGAACACTTTACAGTTCATAAGTTTCTTTTTTCATATTCTTTACCTTAACAACCTATCATTTATCCACATTCTTATACATATAATTGCAGATAAAGGGAAGAAATGGAGCTCTACCAAGATGGAGAAATAACCAAGAAACACTAGTCACTCTAGGACAAAGTGTGTTTACTATAAAGAATACAAGCTACCTGGTAACCAGGGTCCCAGTGGGCTTTTCATTCATCTAAATAATGTTTATTGAGATAAGTACTAAGTGGTGAGCTCAATTATTTTTGAATCCACAGAGTCTTCAACATAAGCTGGAGCATATAAGTTGTTCAGAAAATATTTCTGCACAGACTTCTAGTATGTACTTACATGAATGACAAAAAGTCACATTTCTATATTACATTATTTTTTCTTATTAGTCATCATTATTATAAATTTTGTTCTATGGCATCAGAAAGCTTATCTTTATTTGAAAATAATGGACAGATACAAAATGACTGGAGAACAATTCATGATAAAAGTGAATTACAAAAAATGAGGTAACTATTTAGGAGAGAGTATCACTCATTCAACAAAAACTCTCACCATAGACTTAATTCAACTACCATGGTCAATTATTAGCTGGAATATTCATAAAACAACATCAATAAAAATGTATAACTTTTCAATTAAACAGCTGATATGCATCAGGTGCTACACTTTTTATACATTGTAAACAAGAGATTAGATATACTTCTTCAGTTATGTAGAACTGGGCTGCATCTATGACTTAACTGAAAATTTTGATGACTGAATACTGAGAAGTCTATATTTAACTTAAGCTACACTATTTTCAACATATAATTCATTTTTTATTATTTCAGAAAACATTTCTGAATACAGGATAACATTTGTATTCTTGGCACT